>NC_066526.1:16129641-16252141 GCF_024679095.1 Eriocheir sinensis | reverse complement strand
GATGTGTCTATGAGGTTGATAAAGGAAGGTGATCAGTGACTGTGAGCGAGAGGATGTGATGACTTGGTGAGGGTTCAGAGCTACATATGACGAGAGGAGGAAGAAGAGGGTGAAGAGAAGGATGAAAGAGGAATGTGTCTATGGAGCTGATAAGGTAAGGTGATGAGTGTGATTCAGAGGTCGTGATGAATTGGTGAGATATTTAACCTGAAGTGAGAGGAGTACAGGGAGGAAGAATAGGAAGAGGAAGAGATAAGGGACGACTGGGGTAGAAAGAGGAAGGAAAGAAGAGGAGGAGAAGACAGAGGAAGACAGAACCACCTCTAGCAAGTCTCACAACCTTTCTAACGGCGAGGATGAAGCAGGAAGAGCAAAAACGGGAAGCGGAGAAAGAGAAAGGAGTCGAGGTGAGGGTGCCCAGCGATAGGGGCCCACCTCGATCTCCCTCCAGCGCTCTAGAAAGCTCAGGTTAGCCCGGCGACCCTTTCAGTGGCGGCTTTTGATGTTCCCTCCGCACGGGGCCGAGTTGGCGTGCATTAAGGTGGAAATGAGTGTTAGGGAGCAGTTTCCCGCCTGAGTTTTGACCGGTGCCACGTGAATTCCATCAAATTTAGAGACAAAGTTGCTTCCAGGGCGGCCGAGCGGAGCGTCATTAAGGGAGGCTCAATGACAGACAGACGCTGGACCCGAAAAAACTTTACTATTATTTATTTTGGGGGCAGTAAAGTCACCCTCGAAAACCCCAACAGGGATAATGAAAAATGGTGAGATAGAGATAGATAGAGACACACAGACAGATACTGGCAAACAGACAGACATACGTTGGACCCCCCAAACACTTTACTATTATTTATTTTGGGGGCAGTGAAGTCACCCTCGAAAACCGCAACTAAGATAATGAAAAAAATGGTGAGATAGAGATAGACAGACGAATAGACAAACAGATACACAGACAGACAAAGAGAAAGGAGTGTCGAAGTGTATAATTCCCCGTTGTCGTTGCTGTTGTCGATGCACAGAGAGAGAGAGAGAGAGAGAGAGAGAGAGAGAGAGAGAGAGAGAGAGAGAGAGAGAGAGAGAGAGAGAGAGAGAGAGAGAGAGAGAGAGAGACAAAAGAAGAAAAAAAAGGAATTACTCTCCCGCCCAAGTTACTTAACAAAATTGTCCTTTTAGTTTGATTTGACTTGCTAGGTGATGACAGGGTTGAGCGAATGCACCCTTCACTTTTTGTCTTGTTCGCCCTCCTCTTTTGGGTTCCGTGCGTCGCGTCTTGGTGGTCTGAGCGGAGGCGAGACGTGAACGCAATGTACAACGTGTGAGAATGCGAAGGTAAGAGTTGTAATCGGGAGAGGAGGAGCGTGAAGGGCGCGAAGAGGAGGAGGAGGGATGAGAGGAGGAGGAGGAAGCGCAACGTAGCCAGAGAAGAAGCACGAAGAGAGGGAAATACCAGACAGAGAAAGAAGAGAAAGATGAAAGTAAGAGAGGCGAGATGATAATAGAAGAAAAAGAGGGAGAAGAAAATAAGGAAAAAGAGGAAAATGAGAGTAGGAGAAGAGACTGGAAAAAAATAATAAGAGGAGAGAGAGCATGAGGAGGAGGAAGAGACGGAGGAGGAGGAGGAAGAGGAAGGGGACGACGAAAAGGAAACACGAAAAGAAAAAGAAGAAGGAGAAGGTGAAAGTAAAGAAGAAGAGTCTGGAAAATAATAAGAGGAGGAGGAAAGACCAAGAGGGAGAGGAGGAGGAGGAAGAGGAGGAGAAGGAGGAGGAGGAAGAGGAAGGGGACGACGAAAAGGAAACACGAAAAGAAAAAGAAGAAGGAGAAGGTGAAAGTAAAGAAGAGTCTGGAAAATAATAAGAGGAGGAGGAAAGACCAAGAGGGAGAGGAGGAGGAGAAGGAGGAGGAGGAGAAGAGGAGGCGTGAACGGAGGCTGCATGTGACCGGTGATCCATTAGAGCGATCACGGTCTCTAATCCAGTTTTCTGCAGCGTTCTCCAAATACTGCGACACCCATTTGCAAGATGGCATAATCTGCAAATGCTGGGAGTGCTGCAATTTCCTCCTCCTCCTCCTCCTCCTCCTCCTCCTCCTGTTCCTCTTTCTCCCCTTCCTCGTGTTTCATTTCCTCCTCCTCGTACTTTTCTTCTTCCTTCTTCTTCTTCCTCCTCCTCCTCCTCCTCCTCCTCTTCCTATTGCTACAGTTGTTTCTCTTATTGTTTCTCCCTCCTTCTCCTATCACAGTTGTTGCTACTACTGTTACTACTACTGCTGTTCTCTCTCTCTCTCTCTCTCTCTCTCTCTCTCTCTCTCTCTCTCTCTCTCTCTCTCTCTCTCTCTCTCTCTCTCTCTCTCTCTCTCTCTCTCTCTCTTTAATCATTTTTAGTTAGATAATTCATTCGTTTGTTTAATAGTTCGCTAGCTAGTTAACTTTTGCATTTGATCTCCTTACATTTCTTATTTGGGTAATGATATTTTTTCTTTTTCTTTCACTTTCGTCGCTAAAAAGTCACGGATTTTCATACTTTTCTTTTATAATCCTGGTGCGATATATAAGTGAATCAAAATGTATACATAAACTTTCATATAAATAAAAAAAAATCACACCTTCCTCGCCCCCCTTCCCCCCCCAAAAAAAAAAACGAAAATTAAATGCTGAATCTACAACAAACTCCAAAACTTCATTATATTAATTTCACCCAAAACTATATATATAAAAACTTCCTCTTTCTAAATAAAATGTTCCCGGCGTTCGTGTGTCCCAACTCTCTCTCTCTCTCTCTCTCTCTCTCTCTCTCTCTCTCTCTCTCTCTCTCTCTCTCTCTCTCTCTCTCTCTCTCTCTCTCTCTCTCTCTCTCTCACTCTCTCTCCATCCCATCTCTCTCAAAAACTAGGAAGCAGAAGGGTCTCTCTCTCTCTCTCTCTCTCTCTCTCTCTCTCTCTCTCTCTCTCTCTCTCTCTCTCTCTCTCCCCCCCCCCGCTCACTCCTCCATCCCATCCCCCCCTCTCAAAAACTAGGAAGCAGAAGGGTGCGACTAATTTTTCGGGGGCAGCAAATATTTCCCGGCGCGGTTCTGTTAAATATTCGCCTTAACATAGTGCTCGGGGCCCTTGCCTGAAATATTTACGCTGCACATCCACTTTGAAGTAAAAACCCAGGCGCCAAAAACACGCCTGTCGCAATTAATCGACTAAGTCCCCGCCAACAACGCTCAAACTATTTAATTATTAGCCTCGCCAACACCTTCCTAAGTAATTAATTCCCGACCTTAGCTAAAATTCACCAAAACACGTACGCGCACACACACACACACACACACACACGGACACGCACACACACACACACGTACACACACTGAAACGCACGTACACACACATACTATTATTTTTGCTGTTTTGTTCTCTTCCAGTTAATTATTTCTCTTTATTTATTTCTGTACTTTTTCCTCCGTTTTTATTTTCTTCCTTTTCCCCTTTTTCATTCTCCTTCATCTTTTCTTCCTCTTCTTCCTCTTTCTTTTTTCTTTCCTTCCCTTTTTCTTCTTTTCTTCTTCTATATCTTCTTCTGTATATTCTTTTTCTTCTTCTTCAACATCTTCTTCTATATCTTCTTCTGTATCTTCTTTTTCTTCATCTTCTTTTCCTTCATCTTTTTCTTCCTCTTTTTCTTCGTTTTTATCTTTTTTCTTCTTTTCCCTTTTTCTTTTTTCTTCTTCTTCTATATCTTCTTCTGTATCTTCTTCTTCTACTTATTCTTTTCTTCTTCTTCGTCTTCTTCTCCTCCTCCTCCTCCTCCTCCTCCTTGTCTCATCCCACTCTCACTTTTCACACGGGGCTAATGAGTGTCTTCCTCCTCTTCCTGCCTCATAGCCGCTCCATTCTTCCTTCACGCTCCCTAGGAAGGCCAGGAATACGTTCAGGAAGGCCACGTATTCATTCAGGAGGACTTAAAGGTGTCGTATCTCATTAACAGAGGACTGAATACCCTAAATTTAGAGGGTGCTTTGTTTTGTTCAGTATTATTTCACGTGTGTTTGTTTGTTTGTGTGTGTGTCTATGGAGGTGCAGAGGTTTTCCTAATTTGTTTGTTTACGTTTGTTTCTGTTTGTGTTTCTCTCTTGGATTCTTTATTTTACTGGTTTTTCATTCCTATTTCCTTTGTGTCTATTATTTTATCTTTGTTTCTCTCTTATGCGTTTTATCCTGTATTGTGATTTCCTTCTTTCTTTCTTTTTTTTCTATCTTTTTGTCTCCTTCCTTCATTTTATACTGTACGGATTTTTTTCCTCATTTTCTAACTCTTTATTTTTTCTATTTTTCTATCTTAGTTTTTTTCTCTCCTTGTGCGTCTTTCTTGCTTTCTATCATTTACTGTTTTCTTTTTTCCTTTATTCTTGTGTGTCTAATTTTGTTGTGTTTTTTATTATATTCTGTTTTCCTTTATTCCTTTTTTCTGTTTTTTTTCTTTGCTTGTTTTTTTCTCTATCCTGCATTCAGTCTGTCGTTCTATTTCATCATCTTATTTCTCCTTCTATATAATTTTTTCTTTGTCTTTTTTTTACCTATCCTGCATTCAATCTATCCTTCTATTTCGTCCTCTTATTTCTCGATATATTTTTTCTTCGCCTGTTTTGTTCTTCTATACTTCATTCAGTCTATCGATCTATTTCATCCTCTTTCTATTTATTTTCTTCTTTGCCTGTTTTTCTCTATCCTGCATTCAATCTATCGTTCTATTTCTCTTCATTTCTCTTTCTATCTACATTTTTTCTTTGCCTGTATTTTTCTACCCTGCATTCAGTCTATCGTTCCGCCTCGTCCTGTTCGTAAGCTTCTCTGTAATCCAATCTTTCCGTTCCTCTCGCCGTGATTATATTCGTTTTTTCTTTAATTTTCTCTGCCGTTGTCTATTTCCCGGTCGTTTCTGCCCCAAGCTCGTTATGCGCTAATTAAACGTATTTTTGCATTGTCTAATCATTTCTTGTTTATTCATTTCGTTCCTTTCTTTCTTTCGCTCTTTCGTTCTTTCGCTGAAGCCGTAAGAGTCGTCCATTATATGTATTCACTTCCTCGTTACGTTCTTTTTTTTATTTGTTCAGATTCTTTTCTTATATTACAGTCGAAAGCTATTTTTTTATTATCATTATTATATTCTCTCTCTCTCTCTCTCTCTCTCTCTCTCTCTCTCTCTCTCTCTCTCTCTCTCTCTCTCTCTCTCTCTCTCTCTCTCTCTCTCTCTCTCTCTCTCTCTCTCTCTCTCTCTCTCTCTCTCAAAACTAGTCTATTCTATTTCCTCTCGTCCAGTTTCTTCCTTCCAGCTTTCTCCCTCCACTTTCTCCTCCCCTTCCTCCTCTCCTTCCTGTTGTTCCTCCTTGCTTCCTTCTTTCTTTCCCTTTCCCTCATTCCTTCTTATCCTTCCCCTCCTATAAATTAGATTCTCCCTTTCTTTCGTCTTTCTCTTCCTTTTTACTTCGTGTTTTCCCTTTCTTTTCTCTTCAAATTCATTTTTATCGCTCCTCATCCTCTTCTTCCTCCTCCTCCTCCTAGTTTCCTTCTTTTTGTTCCTATTCCCTTATTCCTTCCTTTCGTTTGCCTCCTACGCACTATATTCCACCCTTTCCTTCTTCCTTTTTTTGTTTCTGCTTCGTTCTTTCTCCCTTTTCTTTGCCTCCTCCTCCTCCTCCTTCTTGGGCGTACGCAACACTCCTCTGTTCATATCAAAGACACAAACAGAATACAATGAACACGCTCTAATTTCCCTGTTATCTGATGTTTCTAATCTCACTAATGCATTGGGTCTGTTGCTCGCCTTTATCTTATCTCCATCCCTTTTTTATGGACTCGGGAGGGGAGGAGAGACGGAGGGCAGGAAGAGGAGAAGGGAGGGATGGAGGGTCAGGAGGTAAGGAGGGAGGGCGAGAAGGAAGGACTGGAAGGATGGAAAGAAAGTGGAAGGAAAAGAAGAGAAGGAATTAGTAAATATAGGATATGAAGGAAGAAGAGGGAGGGACATCAAAAAGAAGGAGAAAATGGGAGGGAAGAAGGGACTGATGGCATGGATAAAAGATGGAGGGGAAGAAGAAGGGAGAAGGAAACATAGGAACCGAAGGGAGAGAAAGGAGAATATGAAACAAAGATGAGAGGGGGAGGAGGGAGAGAAGAGATGATAAGATACACAGAAACGAAGAAAGGAACGAGGAAAGAAAAGAAGTAGAAGTGAAAGAAGAAAGATTAAGAAAGGGAAATCTAAGAGCTGACTAAACCGGCAACGAAGAGGAAGAGGAAGAGGAAAAATAAAGGAAGCAGAGGGAGTAACAGGGCTGCCACAACGAAGATTAAAGTAGGAAGGAAGAAGAAGAGGAGGAGGAAGAAGAGGAGGAGGAGGAAAAAAAAAGTTGACATGGAGAAGGGGTAGAACGAGAAACAGAAGGCGGAGGAGGAAAAAAGGAAGAGGAGAAAGAAAAGGAAGGCGAGAAGAGGAAAAAGGGGATGAAGATGAGGAGGGCAAAGCAAATAAAATAAAGAGGAATAATGAAAAAAAACTGAGAAGGAGTGAGAGGAGGAGGAGGCGACACAGAAGACACACAGAAGACAAAGCAAAAAATATGAAGGAAGGAGAAGAAAAAAAAAGGGGGAAGAGGAGGAGAAGAGCCAGGAGGAACAGGAGGTGAGGGAGGAAAAGAAGTGAATAAAAAAATGACCGAGGGGGAGGAGGAGGAGGAGGAAGAAGAAGAACAGGAACAGAATAGAGTGAATAGGAAGAAAAAACATAGATCATAGGAAGGAAGGAGAGGAAGAGAACCGAAAACAAGAGGAGAAGAGAGGAAAGAAAAGAACGCAAACTCACAAAAGCGGAACACATAAGAGAAGAAGAGAAGATAATAAACAAGAGAACCAAGAAAACGAGAAGAAAAGAATGAGAACGAGAGAACAAGAAAATCAAATAGACGTAGAACCAAGAAAAAAGAAAAAAAATCACAAACAGGAGGAGAACCAAGCGGACAAGAGAACAAGAAGAGAGAGACAGAGAGAGAATAAACAAGAGAACCAAGGAGAAGAGAAGAAAGGCAGATAAACGTAGCAGAAGCACAAAGAATAGAGAGAATCAGGAGCCCAACTTTATATCTCGGGATGGAAGAATTGGCGGTAATGATCTTTCACATTTAGAGATTAGCCCCGACGCCCAAGGAGGGTCTCAAACAGGCTTGCAGCTCCCTTATGCGATTAGTTGAGCTTTATGGCCAATATTTTAGGAGATCTCTCGTTTTTGTAACACCGGGGGGAGGAGGAGGAGGAGGAGGAGGAGGGTAGGAGGAGCGTGGCAGGAGAAGGAAAAAAGGGAGGAGACGGAAGAAGCGAGGAAGGAAGGAATGAGAGAGGGCGAGGGGAAGGAAATAGAGTAAGCGAGAGAGAGAGAGAGAGAGAGAGAGAGAGAGAGAGAGAGAGAGAGAGAGAGAGAGAGAGAGAGAGAGAGAGAGAGAGAGAGAGAATATATATATAACATCATGATTACATTCAACTTTCCATTTCGAGTCAAAAAGAAGAGAAAATATTGTTATTACACTTTCCTCTTCTTAACGTGAGACTAGGAAGAAAAAAAAAGAAACAATAGAAGAATAAAAGAGATGAAAAGGTGGAGGAGGAAGACTTAGAATACGAAGAGGTAGAATTTTTTTTTTTTTTATGCCCACAAAGATTAGAAGGTAGACAGACAAAAAGAAAAGGAATAGGAGACAGAATGAGACGAGAAGTAAAAGAAAGAAAAAAATAGCAGAAAGAATAGGAATATATAATCACAATAATTTCAAGAAGAGTGTATTAAGACATCTCTCCACCCGAAATTGACCTCTTTTTTGGCTACTCTTTACTTGTGTCTGTTGTGGGAGCGGTGAGTAGCGGGCTTTTTTTTCTACACTCTTCTTGTTGCCCTTGAGCCGTCTCCTTTGTTCTAAAAAACCTCACTTTTCTGTGCTAATATAATACAGAAACTAGGGTAGCAGATATAGAAAGGCGAAAAGAAAAGGGTGAATAGGGAGTGGATGAAGAGGAAATGCAGGCTGAGGAAGAAGAGGAAGACTAAAAATGGAATATAATCAATAACCTTTTGTGGTATTATCATATGGAAACAAAGGTGATAGATATTAAAAGGTGAGAAGAAGGGGTTGAATAAGAGGTAGAGGAAGAGGAGGCGGAGATGGAGAAGGAGGAAGAGGAGGAATAAGAGGAAGGGAAAAGGAGGAAGCCCTTGGACGCTCTAAGCCTAAATCACGAGGAGGGCTGATTACTGGATCTATCGCAGACTTAATTTTCTTTGTTTTTTGTAAATTAATTAATAGCTGGGGGATTAGCGTTGATTGGGTCGCCCGGAGGATAAAGAACGCGCCCCTTATAGACACCGTCCTCGCGGGTTTTGGCGGCCGATAGCGTCATCACCGATTTTGGGCTGCATGAAACAACCATTTTTTCGGGGCGCCGCAGTTTTTTCCCTTCTTTTTTTTCTGGTCCTGCAGTTTTAGAGGGGCGCTAGGGGGGGTGCGAGAGGGTAAAGGGGTGGGTGTTTGAGGTTTCAGGGGGGGCTAAAGGGGTTAAGGGGGTAAGGGTTAAGGGGGGCTACTATGCATTTATATTTTCCATTTTTCTTGTTTTTTGTATAATTTGGGAGAGTTTTTGTAATACGTATTTTTGAAGCGTGAATATGTTAAGGGATTCTCGTCTTTCTGTTATCATTATTATTATTATTATTATTATTATTATTATTATTATTATTATTATTATTATTATTATTATTATTATTATTATCATTATTATTATTTTCCTTTACTCACGGCAGGTTTTTTTTCCTTCCTCCTCATTTACTTTGCGTTACCTTGAACCAAACCAGTTCCTCCCTCACTCCCGGCTCACTTGTTTCCTCCTCCTCCTCCTCCTCCTCCTCCTCCTCCTCCTCCTCCTCCTCTTCCTCTTCTCATCCCTTCATTTCATTATATTTTATTGCACAACTCTTTTTTTTTTCTTCCCTCCATCTATATTCCTCCTTGTCTCTCTCTTCCTCCTCTTCATTTTATTTCACTGCAATTCCACCTTTTCTTCCATCTATCCTTCCTTCTCACTATATCTTCTCCTCCTCCTCCACTTCCTTCTTCTCCTTCTCCTCCGTCCACTTCTTCATTCTATTACATTTCATTGCACCTCTCTCTCTTCTTCCCTCAATCTTTCCATCTCTCTATACCTCCTCCTCCTTCTCTTCCTCTCCTCCTCCTCCTCCTCCTGCTCCGCCTCCGTCCACTTCTTTATTCTATTATATTTCATTGCACCTTTCTCTCTTCTTCCCTAAATCTTTCCATCCCTCTATCCCTCCTCCTCCTCCTCCTCCTCCTCCTCCTCCCGTCTCTTCATTCTCTGTTATTCTATTGCTCACGGTAACGCACTGTCCTGTGTCGCCAGAAATTCTATGAATAATACCAACTTTATCGGTGGCAACTTCGGCGGGACAATTCATCTTGAAAGTTTCATTTTCTGGCGGCTGGCTCGGCTCTCCCTTCCTCAACCTTCACGGCTATTCCTTGTTTTTCTTCCCCCTCACCCCCCTCCTCTCTCTCTCTCTCTCTCTCTCTCTCTCTCTCTCTCTCTCTCTCTCTCTCTCTCTCTCTCTAATGTTTTTTTTTATTATTTCTTCGGCGTCCTTGTGTTTTTTTTTTCTTTTCTATCAATCCAACAACAATCATGACCGTTTTTTTCCTTCTGCATTTCGTATAAGTGGTATTTTTTTTGTTCTTTCCGTCGTCCTCGGCCTTATCTTTCTTTCTTCTTTTAACAGTTATCATAAGCTGTTTTCCTCTTGACCGTTCGCTTGTCTTCGGTGTTCTGTCTACTACCATCTACAGTCTTTTTTCTTCCTCTTCCCTGCTGTATCTTGCCTTCCATACAGCGCCATATCTTATTTTGACCTCGTGCCCCGTGTCCCTGGTGCATGTATGTGTGTTTTTCCGTGTGATTTTTCCCCTCGTCTCCGTCACTTTCTCTCCCCGCCGAGGCAGGAGCAGCGCCCGGCAGCCTCAGTGTCAGAATAATTCGTGGGGTGTCGGAAGATGGCGCTGGTGTCGAGTGTAGTGAGCAGAGGCGGACCACAGGCTGTCGTCCCGCCCTGTACTGCCTTGTTGCACTCTCAGGCGGGGAGGGGGGCGGCTGGAAGGACACGGGCCATCACAGCCACAACCCACAGGCGGCCATAAAGTCGGAATTGGGTCAGGAATCCACGAGTACATCACCCCAAGTGTCGGTGGCGGCGGATGGCGTTTTGGCTGCCTCGGGGCCCCTCAATTGGAGGATCCTGGCACAATCTCATTAATGGAAAATCTATCTATCAGCCATGTTCACCAGGGCCAGATTTAGGGCCGACATCGCTTACTGAAGCCACGCCGCGCCGCCGCTGGTCCTCCGCCCGCTCCGCTCCCGTCCGCCTGGCTTGCCCTCGTCCTCCCTAGCGAGTGTCTCTCCGCCCTGTGTTTCAGTCCGCCCTCAGTGGCTTAGAGGCGGCTGTCCAGTGCCTTTCTATCACTTTAATTGGCAAATATTAATCAAGGAGGGATCACATAATTTAAAATATCGTTTAATTAAGCGGAGTAGCAGGTCAGACTAGCGGGGTTGGCCACTAAATGAAATGCGTTCGCGGGGCTATGATCGATCGAGCCGTCCCTGTTAATATGCAGTTTAATTATAAAGTTATATTGAGTCATAGCCAGCCCTTGTCAAATTTAATAGGCAGACATAAATTCAATTTGTCCTGGCCGCCGGGAGTGGGTTGCCACGTCTTGCAATGTTTTCATACCACGCCGCAACATTTTTCCCACAATACCCAAAATGTAGAGGTGCTGGCGGGGTGCCCAGGGTCAGGAAGGGTGGGAGGGGGGGGGGGCAGGGTGAGGGGAAGCTATAGGAAGGGTTGGGGAACAGGGTGAAGGGGGTGAAGGAGAGGGAGAGCATGAGAGTGGACGTGGTGATGAGGTCTGGTCACCCACCTTAGTCGTTCCCCGTGATGGAATTCCTCATCCTGCGTGTGTGTGTGTGTGTGTGTGTGTGTGTGTGTGTGTGTGTAAGGAATGACTTGTGGGCTTTCTGGTTCAGTGTGTGTACAGAACGAGCCGAGAAGGAGACGAGGCACCAAGCGAAAAACGACGCACAAACACACACACACACACACACACACACACACACACACACACTTGTTTCCCCCGGTGGAGTATTTTCTTCTTGGGTGTCGTGTGTGTGTGTGTGTGTGTGTGTGTGTGTGTGTGTGGCATGCCGCGGCGACAGCACACGGGCGTACATCAGGCCAGTGGGGCGGCGCCGCTACCGATAAATCTTTCACTCTAAAGAAAAAAAACGAAGTAGAACGCCATGCAAACTCTCCGTGCCAACACCCATCTCGTACCCCTCCTCTTCCTCTTCCTTCCCCTCTTCTTCTATCTTCCCCTCTTCCTCTTCTTCCAATCTTACTTTTTTTTTTAACCTTCACTTCTATCTCTTTAAATTTTCCCATCTCGTGCCCTTCCTTTTCCTTCCCTTCTTCTCTCTTCCCCTCTTCGTCTTCTTCCACTCTTACTTCTCTTCTTTTTTATCTTTCTCTTCTATCTCTTCTAATTTTCCCATCTCGTGCCCTTTCTTTTCCTTCCCCTCTTCTTCTCTCTTCCCCTCTTCCTCTTCTTCCACTCTTACTCCTCTTCTTTTTATCTTTCTCTTCTATCTCTTCAAATTTTCCCATCTCGTGCCCTTCCTCTTCCTTCCCCTCTTCCTATTTTCTTTCTCCTTTTCCTCTTCTCTTTTTTTCATCTTTCCCTTATGTATTTTCTTATTTTCCCATTTCGTTCCTTTCCTCTTCTCTTCCTCTTCATTCCCTTCCTCTTCTTCTTTTTCATCCTTCTCTCTTATATATTCTTTGTTTTCTTATCTTTCTAGCAAATGTTCTCTTTGTCCTACTTTTTCTCCTCCTACTCGTACTTTCTCCTTTTCTCCTCCTACGTTCTTTCCCTTCCTCATTCTCCTTCTCTTCTTGTAACTCTTCCTACACTTTCTTTCATCCTCGTCTGTATTTCTTCTATTTACACTTATCCTTCAGTTCCTTCTCTTCTATTCGCTAACTCCATATTTCTTTCCCCACTACGATCTCTCCTTACTATCCACTCTCCTCCTTCTCCTGCTCCTCCTCCTTCTACTGTTCCCACAAGGCATCATCGATCACAGCAAAATATCATCGCCGCTCGTCGCACCTCGCCGTCAGTAGCCTGGCAGTCAACAGTTCGGTCGCTTATCACCTGTGGAGCCAAACTTTATTCCCGCATTACACACACGTGGAATAAATCACGAATCGCATATTTTAGCGGCGCCAGAATAAATCCCCCTTGCGTATATATATAATGTTTTTTTTTGGTTGTTGTCGGTGGAAGTGGTGGAGGTGTTGCTGTTGTCGTTGTCGTGTGAGCTAGTGTGTGTGTGTGTGTGTGTGTGTGTGTGTGTGTGTGTGTAAGAGTAAAAATATGTGTATGTGTGTGTAGCTACGTCTGTTTGTCTTGCGTGTGCGTGTGCGTGTGCGTGTGCGTGTGCGCGCGTGTGTGTGTGTGTGTGTGCGTGTGTGTGCGTTTAATACATACGCCGCACCTTCCTCACGCGGCGTATTGACACGGTTATCTAGGAGCGCCGCGTTATGACACTGTTTTATTAATTGCACGTGAAAAATGGACGCATAAAGTTTGGGTAGGCAAGCAAGAGCTATGCCACAATTCTTTACTCGCGTGTGATGGAGGCGCGGGAGGGAGGGAGGGGAGGAGGGTGAAAGGAAGGGAGGGGAGGAGGGTGAAAGGAAGGGAGAGCAGGGAGAGTAAGCGCTGAGTGGAGGGAAGGGGAAAGGGAAGGAAAAGGTATAGAGGAGGAGTAGGAAGGGAGAGAAAGATGGGAGTGTAGAGAAAGGAGAGAAAGAGGAACGAAAGAGAAGGAAATGGAGGGAAAGAAAGGGGAAGGATGGGATTGAACCTGAAAGGAATGGAAGGGAAGAGAAGGGAAAGGAGGAGGAGGGAAGGGAACGGAAGGGAAGGAAAGGGAACGGAAGGGAAGGAAAGGGAAGAGACGGGATAGGAGGAGGAGGGAAGGGAACGAAAGGGAAGGGAAGGGAAATGAAAGGCAAGAAAAGAAATGGAAGGAAAGGGAAGGGAAGGGTAGAGAATGAAGGAAGGTGAAGGGAAAATAGGAAAGGAGCGGGAAGGAGCGATGAAAAAGATGAGAGGTAGTAGACTAGGATGAAAGGATTAAAAGAATGACGATAAAAAAATGAGAGAAAGAAAAGAATGATGGAAAATACTTACAGCTGAGTAAATGATAGGGACATAGAGCAAAGGAAGAAGATAGAGAATGAATAATAATGTGCCAGGATAAAAAAAAAAGAAGAAACAAGGAATGCATGGGAAAAGCAAATAAGGGGAAGAACAGCTACAAAAGAAACGGATATGAGAAATTAACAGAAGAGATGAATAAAAAAAAAAGAGAAAGAAGGGAAAGGAAGGGAAAAAGTTGGTAATTAAGAAGAGAGGAAGAAAGAAGTAATGAGAGAGAGAGAGAGAGAGAGAGAGAGAGAGAGAGAGAGAGAGAGAGAGAGATTTATACAGGTGATAAATATTTCCCTAGTCTTACCTCCGATGCGGACTCTGGCGGCTCGGCGGGGCTTCTGGTGGGGACAATTAAGGTTGAGTTATGACGTGCCATTATCATTTGCAGCAATTAGCCCCGGCATAACTTGTGCTATCATTATATATAACAGGCGCGTGTTCTTTGCCCGGGCGTTCATCATGTGGGGCGCCCATTAAGTTCGTGGCAAAGGTGTGTGACGTTGTTTCGCGCCCATTCGTCTTCCTGTTCTCGTTTTGTCGCCTCGAGGTACAAAAGTGTGTGCAGGTGTTTGTTTCTTGGACGTAAACCCGAGGAAATAACAAATAAACTCTTGACAAAGGTATTTAACGCTGCTCCTCCTCCATTCGTCTACTTATTCTTGTTTCGTCGCCTCAAGGTACGAAACTGTGTCCAGGTGTTTGTCTTCTGTACTTATGCTCAGAGTAATAACAGGCAACCTCTTCGCAAGGCAATGTAACGTTACTTCGCCCTAATTCGTCTTCTTATTCTTGTTTCGTCTACTCAAGGTACGAAACTGCAACCTCTTCGCAAGGAATATAACGTTACTTCGCCCTCACTCGTCTTCCTGTTCTAGTGTCGTCGCCTCAGGTACAAAAGGGCGTGAGATGTTTGATTTCTCAGGTTTTTGTTCTCTGTACTCAAGGTAATAACAACTAAACTCTTGGCAATGGTGTGTGCCGTTACTTAGCTCTCATTCAAAGGCTGTGTTGTTATGTGGCCCGATGATGTCCGCTGCTAACCTAATCTATCTCCGCTTGTTGATTCTGGTAGCACCTCTTCCCCTAATTTTCGTTATTCATCAACCGCTCATATTTGTACGTAAACACTTTCGTGGGTTAAAATCCACCCAACACCCCTTCACGAGTGAGCGAGCGATACAACACTACTACACAAGACGAACCAGAAATTCCTCCAGATATAGGTAACATTACAACATCAGCGGGCTTTTTTTATAGCGGTCTTTTTTGTTGTTGTTAGCGGGCTTTTTTATTGTTGTTTCCTTTTTTTGTGCCCTTGTGCTGTCTCCTTTGCAGTAAAAAAACAAAACAAAACTTAAGTCTTCTAGGGTTAAACGAGTGAATATTTTAAAGGTTTAAATTCCACATACATAACAAATGGATTTATTTATGTGGTTTTAACATTGCCTGTACTCACGTCACCTCAGCTGTCACTGGACCTTTCCGGCGCACAACTCACCTGCAATCAGAAACGACGGGTTTAAGTTAAAGGGACTCTCATATTTACAAACACTACAAATGTATAAATTCACAAGCCTCCAATTACTAATACTCGTTGAAATATTAATAAAGTAACATGAATTACATCCTGATTTTATTGCTTTCTTCCTTTTCCTTCTACGTCGCTTTCTTCTTCTTCCTTAATTTTACTTCCTTTCATCCTTCTTCCTTTTCTCCAAGGCGTGAGGGATTGGGGGAAGGTAATCACACGTCCATACTTTCCTTTCATAGCAAATGCAGCTTCTCCTCCTCCTCCTTCCTCTCCTCTCCTTCCTTCTCTTCCTTATTCACCTGCTCCTCTTCTATTTATTCTTCCTTCCCCTCCTACTTTCTCTTCCCACCTCTTCCTCCTTCCCTTTTTCACTTTTCCGCCTCCTCCTGTTATTAATCTTTCATATTAACTCTTTTCTTCCTTCTTTCCTCCCTCCTATTCTTTCCAATACTTCCTTTTCATATCACTCTCCTTCCTACTCTTTTCAATAATCTTCCCGTGTCTTCCTATTCCTCCACCTCACCCTTTTTCTCTCCTTCCTCGTCCTCCTTCCAATCTTTCCGTCTCCCAGTCTTTAATTAGCGCAAGACTCGCACCTTCCATTGGCTTGATGCTGGAAATTACGCCACCAAGAGAAGGTCTTCCATAATCTGCTTACGTTTTGCCTTCGGATCACGGGCAGCCTGGAAATACGGCGTGCGAGGGGAAAATAAGGAAGGGAGGAATAGTCTGTACAGGGGAGTGAAAAGGATGGCGAGGGGAAGAGAATGAGGGGATGGATAAAGAAGGGAGGATAAGGAAAATAAGGGAATTGGAGTGTACGGGGAATGAATAGGAAAGAGAAGGGATGAGAATGAAGGGATGGAGGTAGAAGGGAGAGAGCGATAAAAGGATGGAAATAATACTTGTGAGGGGAAAAGGGCGATGGAAGTATGATGAAAAGGAAGGAGGAAGAAATAGAAGTAGAGAAGGATGAATGGCACGGATAAAGAAAGGATAAGAGAAGAAGAAAGGGGAAAAGAGAATATATGGGAAGAAAGTGAAATAAAGAGGCAAGACAGCATGAATATAGAAACCAAGATGAATTAAAAAGGAAAGAGCAGACGAAGGAGTATGAAAACAGTGAAGATCAGGCACGGGAGATGAGAAGGGAAAAGAAAAGAGCATGAGTACAGTGAATAGGAAGAATCATATGTCCAGATACTGTGATTCGCCCTGAAGAATGAAAGGAAAACGAAAGAAAAGGAGAAGAAAAGGAGAATGAGCTTGGGGAAAGAAAGGAGAATGAGAAACGAGAAAGAGAGGGAAAGGAGAGAGAAGAAACAGAGAAGCATGAGATAAGGGAAAGGGAGAAGAATCAGGAAAGGGAAAGAGAAGAGAATAAGGAGGTGAAAGAGGAGAAAGAGGGAACAAAGAGAGAAGGAGGGAAAAGAGAAAAAAATCGAAAATGGAGAAAATTGGAGAATGAAAAGAAGAAAATAGAATGAAAGAGGAGAAACAAAGAAAAGAGAGGAGAAAGAAAGGGAAAGGAGAGCCAGAGGGAAGTGATAGGGGACGTAGATGACGTAGAAAAGGGCAAAGGAGGACCACGTTACCTGTATGGGGCACGAGGGGAATATTATTAGGTCCAGGTATTGTGTCGCGCCGGGCCGAGGGTGACCTTGGAGATGGATCACCTGAGATTAGGATTTAAAGGCGATGATGCGAATAGAAAACGGGATAGAAAATGCGTAATTGGCTCCGTGTCGCGTCTTGAGGAGGAGGAGGAGGAGGAGGAGGAATATTTAGACTTCTGTTAAGGGTTGCTGCTAATGATCTTTCGTTTTACATAATTTTGCTTCTTTTCTATCGTTCTTTGTCGTTCTTATTACTCTTTAGCGTCGCCTTTTTTTTCCCCTATTGGTCTATGATAAATATTCTGTTACTATTATTTTTTTGTATATGTTTTTGTTTTCGCTTTTTTTCTTTTTTTCATTTGTGAGTTTAGATTCGCGGCGTGACTTTTTTTTTTTTTGTCACGGTTAGCGACCAAAAAAAAAATCTTGGAGGGTTACAATTATTTTTTTTCGTTTGCCATTAAGGTGTTTAAATTCGTGTTACTTAAATTGGCGTAACATTTTTTTTTATTTTTTCAAGGCGTAGAAACAAAAATATCCCAGATTGTTTATTGTTTCATTCTTCTATGTTCAATTTTGTCTTTTTTTTTCCACGCCTTTGGTTTTGGGGTTTAAGTTCTTGGTCATTCATTAATATTTTTTTTGCTTGTTATTATTTCATTCTATTATTTTTTTTGTAGCTATTAATTTTCACGTTATTTCTTTTTTTAGCTGTTATTCATTTTCTTTTAGTTATTTCGTTATTTTAATCGACACGGTTTGGGAACAGAAAATTTCCGAACGTATTAGTCGAGACTTTTCGGATTATTTCTCGTGAATCAGACGTGGAAATATTCATGGCATTTATAGAATTTGTGCATTTTTCCTGCTCTCTCTCTCTCTCTCTCTCTCTCTCTCTCTCTCTCTCTCTCCCCCCCCTCAACTTCACCTGCATTTGTTTTCTTTCGTATTCGCTTTTTTTAACCTTTTTTTATAAACATTTAATATTCCAGTGTATTTCTCTATTTTCTTCCTTTGTTTACTTCATTTCTTGTTTATTTCCATTATGTATCTTCTATTTTTTATCCTCATTCGTTAATTCAACTGTTTTTCGTTTTCTCTTTGTTTTATTTCATTGTCATTTCTCCTCCAGCTTCCTTTCTTTTTTTTTCTTTTTTTTGCCTCTGTTCGTCATGTAATTCTCCATTTCTTCTTCTATTTCGTCCCTTTATTACTGCCTCTGCTGTTCACCGTCTTTCGCTATTTTTCTTATATTTTTAGCATAGTTTCCTAATTCCGCAACATTAGTTCCCTCCATCCCTCATTTATTACCTTTTTTTATTTATTTTTGCTGTCTCTGCTTTGTTATTATCGTCTTCTCTCTGCCTTTGTTTCCGATCTTTGTGGTATTTCTGGCGCCGTTTCTTCTTCTTCTCTTTCTAACTTTGCTCTTCACTATCTCTCGAAGTCTCGTTCCTCCATTTTCTTCTTTCTGTTTTTATCCAGATTTTTCACCATTCCTTTTCTTCATTATCCTTTTCATTATCATTCATTCTTTTAGTTTATCTAGTTTAGTTTTGTTTCGTTTTTCTGGCGCCTGTTCCTTAAGCCGTCTCCTCCCCTTTTGTTATGTTCTCACTTTTTCTTGTTTCGTTTATCTTTGTTTCTTTCATGTATTCTTTCTTTTCTTTCCGACTTTATTTCTTCTCTCGCGCTGATTTTTTTCTGGTGCAGTTTTTCAATTTCCTTCGTTGTTTTGTTTAATCTCTTCTCTCTTTCCGTTGTCATTATTTCTACCGTCTCTTCGTCCTTTCTCTTTTTTTCCCTTTCTTTCTCTTCTCTTCGCTTTGTTTCGCAGATCCATGTTTATTTCCAGCGTCGGTGCCCAACTCCTTGCCATTCCTCTCCTTCGCTTCGTTCTTTTTCTCCTCTTCTCCGTTTCGCCGATTCTTGTTTATTTCCCTCGCCGGCTCCTAATTCCTTATCTTTCGCTCGTGTGGCCGCGCCGGGATAGCCAGCCGGTGATGAGCTGTCTGAAGCTAATTACCAGACTCTGCTCGGTTCTATCTTTTGAAACCTGTTCATTAGTAAATGGGAAAGTTGGAAAAAGAGAGCGATGAGACCAGCGGTGATTTCATTAGGCGGTTTGAAGTTTTTAATGAACAATCCGCCTCCCCGTAATTGGACCCTTAATAATTAACGCTTCCCTCCTCCTCCTCCTACTCCTCCGCCTCCCCCCTCCTCTTCCTCCTCGTCTGGACCCTTTCCTCTTTCTCCATCTCCACTCCCTCCTCTTCCTCCGATTCTCGTATACCGCACCCCAGCCAGCCTTCATTTCTCCTCCTCCTCCTCCTCCTCCTCCTCCTTACCACATCATATACTCCTCTCACTCCTCGCCTCACCCTACCTCTCCTCTCTCCTCTCCCTTCCCTTAGCCCCCTCGTCAATCCCTTATCCTCGTATTCTCTCCCTCTCCCTCCCTCCCCTTCTCCCTCTTCCTCTCCCTCCCACGGCTCCCTCTTCACAAAACTGAACACTGGACCTCATTAGTGAAAGGCTTGGTTAGTGTACAAGTGGAAACCCTCAACATGTAGCCACAGAGCCAGGGGGAAGACTCCTCAAGACTCCACCGCCCCCCTCTCCACTATCCCCCTCCACTTCCTCCTCCACCCCCTCCGCTCCCTCCCCATCTATCCGCGTGTCTATCTAATTATCTACTCAGCTGTCTCGTTCCCGCAGCTCGTTTGGCCGAGAGATAATTGCGTACGAATATTTTAACACCGCGGACTGGGAGGGAGACGAGGGGGTGGATGCATATCTGGCTTGTTGTGTGTGTGTGTGCGTGTGCGTGTGCGTATGTGTGTGTGTGTGTGTGTGTGTGTGTGTGTGTGTGTGTGTGTGTGTGTGTGTGTGTGTGTGTGTGTGTGTGTGTGTGTGTGTGTGTGTGTTCTCAGTTTTCAGTCTCTCTTTTTCATCGTTCTTTTTTGTTGTTGTTTTTTCGTTTGGTTTTCTACGTGTTTTTTTTTTTTTCTTTCTTTTGAGTAACTGCGTAATCCCGTTTTTATTTATTTATAATTTGACGATGGCGTGGGTGGCATTTCTGTTTTCATAATCATTCCAGAAAACAATAGATGAAGTAAAAAAAAAGAGCATCGACTTAAACGTTCAACCAAAGGGAATCCAAATCATCAGCCAACCCTTCCCTCAACCGCCTCATCCCATTCTGGCGTCTATAGATCCATCAGGGAGGCAATAAATAAGAAAGAGCCTCGACTTAAATACCCTTGCCAGTGCGCCATTCCTTTTCTCTCTCATTGAACTACGGGATTCTCTTTCATAGGCGTTCGGAAGATGAAGATATCCCAAGTAAATTGCAGGGATAGAGAATAGATTGATTGGGGATTTATAGCGATGGGGTTGATGGAGAAAGAAATAGGAAAAGGGAGGAAGCAGGGAGGGACGAAGAGGAAGGGAGGAAGAGGAAGGGCTATGCAAGATGGTGGGAAGCATGGCAGCTGAGAGGGGGGGGGGGGGGGAGGGAGAAGGGAAGCTGGAAGAGAAAATGAAGATATATGAATACAAGAAGGATTACACACATTGGTCCGTAAATCATTGAGAGAGAGAGAGAGAGAGAGAGAGAGAGAGAGAGAGAGAGAGAGAGAGAGAGAGAGAGAGAGAGAGAGAGAGAGAGTGATAATGACACGAAACTATCAAAATTAAACATACTAGGTAAATGAACTAAAACTAAACATATTAATGATACATAAATAAAAATTGTCATAATCATATAAAAATCTGCTAATGTACTGAAGGAAATTGCAAAAAAAGTACCCAGATTATATTGGAAAGGGTACGGAGAGAGAGAGAGAGAGAGAGAGAGAGAGAGAGAGAGAGAGAGAGAGAGAGAGAGAGAGAGAGAGAATAGTTGAGTAATTATTGTAAGGATTTCACTCCAGGATGGCCTCAGGGAAGGGAAAGCCCACTAGTAACATAAACCTTAACTTCTGATGGAATACGAGAGAGACGAAACGACAGAAAGACGAACCTGATTGGTGGGAACGAGAGAGAGAGAGAGAGAGAGAGAGAGAGAGAGAGAGAGAGAGAGAGAGAGAGAGAGAGAGAGAGAGAGAGAGAGAGAGAGAGAGAGAGAGAGAGAGAGAGAGAGAGAGAGAGAGAGAGAGAGAGAGGAATGTCCAAGCGGAAGGAAAATTGAATTGATGGAATAGATATTAAGGATCAATGGGATGGAAGACCTGAAGTTGATGAGAGAGAGGAGGAGGAGGAGGAGGAGGAGGAGGAGGAGGAGGAGGAGGAGGAGGAGGAGGAGGAGGAGGAGGAGGGAGAGGAAGAAAAGGAGGAATAGGATAGGGAGAGAAGAAAAGGTGGAAATATAGTCTCTCTCTCTCTCTCTCTCTCTCTCTCTCTCTCTCTCTCTCTCTCTCTCTCTCTCTCTCTCTCTCTCTCTCCTTCCTTACTCTATATGGAGGGAGGAAGAAGGAGATAAAAAGAGACATCATAAGGGGAAGTCTCTCACCCCCTCTCTCCCTTCCTCTGCCTCTGAACACTGACCCAGCGGCATTCACGGAGGTAATAAGTGAGGCTGGGGGATGCTGGGGCAGGCTAATACAAGTCACACCTCATACGAGACTCACAAAGGCCCCGTCCGCCCAATAAGTCGCTGGAACCTATCACGAGAGGCGCGTCGGGGTAAAAATGGGGATAATTAGAGGTGCTGACGCCACCCGCAGGAGCCTGAAGACCCTGAGACCAAGGCTTCCTGCAGGGGGGTACGAAGAGAGTGGGAGAGAGGAAGAAAGAAAGGGACGAAAAATATACCTGGAAAAGAAGAAGTGTGGAGGTGGAGGAATGAGAGAGAGAGAGAGAGAGAGAGAGAGAGAGAGAGAGAGAGAGAGAGAGAATGGGAGGGTGAGAAGGATTGGAAGGAAAGGAAGAGGGAAGGAAAGGGAGGGAATGGGAATGGAGGAAGAGAGGAAACAGAGAAGAGAATGGAGTGAGAAAGGAATGGAATAAATAGAGAAAGAGAAAGAAATGGAGGGTAAAAAAAAAGACAAGAAAGTTAGGATTAGGACGGAGAGAGAGAGAGAGAGAGAGAGAGAGAGAGAGAGAGAGAGAGAGAGAGAGAGAGAGAGAGAGAGAGAGAGAGAGAGAGAGAGAGAGAGAGAGAGAGAGAGAGAGAGAGAGAGAGAGAGAGAGAGGATTGGTTAGTTGGCAAGATTAAGAGAGGATTCGCAAAGGTATTTTCATTTGGGTGTTTTAATGCCTCGTTATCAAGTTTTGCGTTCGAGTGTAATTGAAAAAAATAGGATTGGAAAAAAACATCGGCTTGCAGCGAACAACACTAATTTACTGTGTTGTGCTGCGGTGTGTGTGTGTGTGTGTGTGTGTGTGTGTGTGTGTGTGTGTGTGTGTGTGTGTGTTGTGTACACGGCCTCACGTTGTTCAAGGATTGCTGTGAAAAGTGTGTATTGTGTTGTAGTTTTCTTACGCGGAAGTGTGCACAGCGCGGAGGAAAAGTGTCTCGCGTACTATGCCGGAAAGGTGTGTTGCGTTGTGTTGTGTTGCGCTGTGTTGCGTTGTGCTACTTGTTGTTATGATTAAACCCTCTTCCTCAGTGTTTCGTCATGTATTGCATGTAGCCGGCTTACGGTGTGTTTCTGTTCATCCTTTTTATAGTGTTACAAAGATATAGGTAAAGAGAGTTTCCGTTGATAGGACAGTGTTGCCAGGCAGAGGGGGAGTGTGTGCTTGTCCCAGTGTTACCAAGGCGGGGGAGTGTGTATGTTTGTCAGCACGGTGGAGGGGTGGCTTATGGGGTGAGCAGTGTTGCCAAAGACGTGTGTGGCGCCGGGGACGACGTGCCGTGGTGTGGCGCGGCGTGGAGTGGCGCGGCGGGTGTGCGGGCGTGTAGGCGCGCGGCGTGTACTGGTGTACGAGATAAGAGGGTTGTTTACCGACGTTAATGATAGGAGGGCGTGCAGGCGGGATTAATAATGAGAGAGGAGCCAAGTCCTGGTGGCCGCTATTTGCTCAGTCTTAATTAACTGCGCCCTTGTTATGTAATTTTTCAAAAATGTTGACGAGGTTCCAATTAGACTAAGAGGCGCGCGTTGATCACGCTGCGAAAGAATTTCTTTTATTTTTGCTTTTGTCCGTATTCGAACTCTGCATTTTCATCACGTCAATTTAATTAAACGTTCCGTTCTTACATTTCTTTTTCTCCGCGCTCAGGAACTTTGATTAATCAATAGCAGTGATATATGATCCAATTAAACGGATATCCCACGCCGTTTCCCACGTCCAGTCGACTCATACTCAGTTGCCATTACGGCCGACCGACGCGCCGCCGCCGCCGCCGCCGCTTCCGAACTCCGGCTATTTTTATGGGCGCGCGTTCATATGAGAGATCAGGAGCCTTGTGTGGGTGGCGGAGGGCGGGAGAGGGGCGGGAGGCTGTTGGAGGAGAATGGAGGAAGAGAGAGAAGGGTGCTTTAGTTGACACGGGGCGAGGAGGAGGAGTATTGCGTGAGGAGGAGTGAAGGCGATGTGGAGAAGAGGGGGGTTGGAGGGGTAGGATGAAAGGATAGGAATCTCAGTGAAAGAAAAATATCATTGCAAGTCACCTTATTGAGCCGAGTTGTGGAATGTTAGGGAGGAGGCCAGGTGAGGGGGAAAAGGAGGAGGAGGAGGAGGAGGAGGAGGAGGAGGAGGAGGCAAAGGGAGGAAGCGGGAAACAGAGGAGAGAGGAGGGGAGAGTGGTGTATTTGAGAGGAAGAATTGATTGCGTGGGTCAGTGGCGGAGAAGGGTTGAGCAGCAGCGGAGTTTGGCGTGATGGAGAGGAGATAAGGCGGATCAGAGAGATGGATGACGTAATATCAAGGAGGCTGCATGTCTGTCGTGGAGGAGGAGGGAGCGGCAGAGGAGGGGCGAGGGAGAGGAGGAGGAGGAGAAAGGACCGCGGGGCATCGTCAGGAAGCCCCGAAGTCCTCCGTTAATGGGGGGACTAAAGGTTTATTGGAAGGCAGAAATGAAAACGGGAAACGGGGGAAAGACATCCAATCCAGGGTTCTCTTGCGTCCACGGAAAGACAGAGAGAACGGACACACACACATACACACGCACACACGGACGCATATGGGACACGGGAAGCACACAAACACACACATACACACACTGACACTCACAAACACACCATCTATCACACACAATAATAGCAACACATCCCTTTCCCTTCTGATATCCCTTTAAACGGAACACACACACACGTACACGCACAAGCCCTCACAAACACTCCATGCATCACCCGTAGCAGCTAATTCAAACCCTAATAACAACGACACTTCCACCCCTTGCCTCAGTCCCCGCGTAGCAATCACTCCCCTCAAAGAAAGACTGACTGGCTCCCTGGGCAACCCTCCTCGTCTTGGATACGTAGGAAAAGAAGTTGGAGTACACTGCCCTTTATCCAATTACGAGGATCAAGACCTTAATTACAGAGCAGGAGAGCTACACACAGACCCGACTTTCCTCTCTCTGTCTCTCTCTCTCTCTCTCACTCTCACTCTCGCTCTCTTGTTCTCTCTCGCTCTCTCGCTCTCTCTCTGGTATGTCGTCCAGGCTCTCCGTACGGGCTGAACAGAGGGTGGAGACGAGCCTTCAAGACCCTCCCCGAAGGACCATTGAAACTTTACTCATTAGGTCGTGTTCCGGCGGTGGCTTGTGTCGATGTTGGTGTTAGTAAGGCAACGGAGGGCACGGCAGGATGAGGCAGCTACTTCGTCACGCCTCCTCGAAATAAATAATGATGTTTCCCTGTCTTTCCCTCCCTTTCTCTCTCTCTCTCTCTCTGTTGTTGTTGTTGCTGTCTGGTACGGTATGAATTTTAGGGTTATATTTTTTTTTAGTATTGTCTAGTGTTGGTTGTTTTCTGGTGTGTTGTTGTGTTTCTATTTATATCACGTGACCCTACCTATGTCCATTACCGTACTCTGTATATCGCTGTAGAGAGACACTAAAAGAATGATAATACACGTGAAATACAGGAGGAATGTAAAAGTAGGAGTGATCATGGTGACTTTAACTATGCATACAAGGAGGAGGAATTCGTATTAAATATAAAGGGAATCCAATAGCAATACATGTTCCCTCGTATACCAGGAAGACAAATACGTGAAATATAAAGGGAATATGATAGTAATAGTGGTTAATGAAGGTTAGATACGTGAAATAAAGGGAATATAATGGTAATAGTGATTAATGAAGGTCAGATACGTGAAATAAAGGGAATATAATGGTAATAGTGATAAATGAAGGTTAGATACGTGAAATAAAGGGAATATAATGGTAATAGTGACTAATGAAGGTTAGATACGTGAAATAAAGGGAATATAGTGGTAATAGTGATTAATGAAGGTTAGATACGTGAAATAAAGGGAATATAATGGTAATAGTGATCAATGAAGGTTAGATACGTGAAATAAAGGGAATTTAATAGTAATAGTGATTGATGAAGGTTTAGATACGTGAAATAAAGGGAATATAGTGGTAATAGTGATCAATGAAGGTTAGATACGTGAAATAAAAGGAACAGCATGACACCACTAATCAAGGACGTCTCGCGTGTGCATACAAGAAGGCAATTTAACGCTCATCGCTCGTCCCACCAGAAACAGACCATCGGACAAGCTTACTCACCCTCCTTACTCACCCCTCCCCCTCCCCCTCCTGCTCCTCCTCCTGTTCACATCATTACGCAATAAATGAAAAACCTCCCTCGACTCCCCTTCCTCATCCTCTCACACGCCTTGTTTCCCTCCTGCTCGACTAAACACACACACACACACACACACACACACACACACACACACATGGCACACTTTTCTTAATTAAGTTATCTACTAGTGTATTATTTCTTTCATAATTTAAGGAAATACAATGTAGATTTGCAAGTATTTCATTTATTAAACTTCCTGCTTTTTTATTGTTTCTAATGTATTGCTTTAATAATTTTCAGGATACTGTGTTATTATGTGACTAACGTGTACATTTTAAAAGTATTATAAACTAAATCTGCTCAAAGGAAGAATAATGAAGTTTTGTATTTTTTTTCTTACGTATATATGTCTTTTGAAAGCATTATAATTTCTACGTTTTGAGATGTCTTTTATAACGTATATTTATCCTTCGAAACCACTATTATATTCTACATTTACCGACGTCATATTCAATGTACATATATCTTTTGAAATTATTATTATTTTCAACTGTTACAAATGCCCTTTTCTTTCTTTATTTTTACATATATGCATCTTTTGAATCCATTACCATTTTCTACGTTTACCGATGCCTAATTCCGTTTTCTTTGGTTCCAGATTCTGCGTGGGGGACCGCTTCTACCTGTGCGACAACAAGATTCTCTGCGAATACGACTACGAGGAGCGCATGGTCTTTGCTAACATGTCGTACTCGTCTGACTCGCTGGCACACATCAAGCGACAAGTTAGTGACCTCCAGGTAGTGTTCGTTCAAGTGCGCACTGCCCCCCACCGCCTCAGCCACCGCCACCACACACACTACACACACACCTGCACCACCACCATCACCTACACCGTCACTACTTTCACCGTCACCGCCTTCACGTGCTGCTTTTCTTATAGTTCTTTTTAGTTGTTTTCTTTCTCCACGTCTACCACACACTATATACTTTCACATACACTACCATCACCTCCACCACCACTTACACCGTCACTGCTTTCACATGCTGCTTAATTTTGCTGGTTCTCTGTTGTTCTCTTTTCCTTTCTCTGGTTCTAGTGTGTTTCAAGATCTGTTTGGGGCTATATTTTCTGGATCATTTTTCTATAGCTTCATGGTTTTATTTCTCTGGCTCCGTTTAATATTTCTGGTTTCGTTTCTGTTTCTCTGGGTCTATTTTGTTTCAAGGTCTATTTAGGGTTACTTTTTCCGGATCATCTTTTCTATAACTTCACGCCTTCGTTTCTGTTTCTGACTCCGTTTAATATTTCTTGTTTCGTTTCTGTTTCTCTGGTTCTCTGTTTTCTATGGTTCTACTTCTGGCTCTGGTTATGGTTTTGGTTCAAGCAAGTACGCACTGCACCCCTCCACCACCACCCTCTCAGTACCTATCACACCTCCCCTCACCACCACCACCACCAACAACAACAACAACAACACATACTCTCCTTCTTTGTTAGTGCCTGTTTCTTCGTCCGTTCCTGGTCCTTATTTATGTTTATCTCTACCTTCTTTTCCTTCTGACAAGACTAGTATACCTCTATTTCTGGGCGTCTTTCTCCCGTTTTATTTAATCTGTCCGCTTCTGTCTGTGTCCTCGTTTCTATCACCATTATCTGTTCCCTCATATTAGGCAGACAAAAATATTTCTCTCTCTCTCTCTCTCTCTCTCTCTCTCTCTCTCTCTCTCTCTCTCTCTCTCTCTCTCTCTCTCTCTCTCTCTCTCTCTCTCTCTCTCTCTCTCTCTCTCCTAATTAGTCTATTTTCTTTTATCTCCGTCATTCTTTTGATACGTCTTCCAGGTTCTTGAGCTTGAAGTCAAATTTTTCTAACATTCTATGCTTACGGATTTTCTTGCCTTTTTGTCTGAGGGTCATTATACGTTTCTTTTTTTTTAATTAATTTTTCTTTACATTCTAATTCGGATATTTTTTTGGTTTTCTTTTTCATCTCTGTCGTTTTCATCTCCAGAACATCATAATACATTAAAATAATCTGGACTAAAAATATATATAATGAGAAAGAAAAAAAATCATCAGACGTGACTGAATATACCGACAAAGACAAATATGATTTTTTCTTTAATTAATTGTTGGTAAATAATTCCATCTTCTAGCCCTGACTGACTGACTAACTAACGATCTCCTGCATACATACATTTACTGCTATGCCAACTCACACACAACCACATACATTATACATTATAAACAAACAGTGCAAAGAGAGATTTATATAAAAAAAAATCCTTTATCTATCTCTTTCTGGCATTCATTCCATACTTCATTAAATCTTTAGTCTAAAAAGTAACCTTAAATTTTAAAAAAACTTCCAATTATCCACTTGTATAATATTCTGGATTGGAATATTTGTGCCATTTCCCTCTCATAGAAGCTGGGCAGCAGGGCGGTCTTAACTCACTAACCCGATAGCTATACACGAGACCATAGCTTATCCTACTTTAACTCAGATCTATTCAATGATTCACAAAGGGTCCAACACGCTATGGCCACAGATACTAGATGCTACAAAATGCTATATATATGTAGGGTGCTTGTTAATTATAGATGTATAGTTTTTTTATTCCCTACACTTGTTATATTAAGATTCACTTTTGATAGGACCCAATACGCCATAGCCAGAGACACCAAAAAGCTACAAAACGCTAGAATGAATATATATTTTTTTGCCTCTATTTTCTTATACTGAATGACCGCTTCTTGTGCTCGCCTTTTCTAGCACTAACACAGCACCGCACGCTCAGTAGATTCAGCATTGTACGTTATATTATTTTCCGTTATGCAAAGTTATGTCGCCGAATTTGCGTTACGATTCAGGCAGTGTGTGTGTGTGTGTGTGTGTGTGTGTGTGTGTGTGTGTGTGTGTGTGTAAGAAAGCTAATAAGAATCTAGCGTTACTTATTGTCATTGTGAGGTTGGTTACTACACAGAACGGCGTATTTTAAGAATCTTGCGTTACTTATTGTCATTGTGAGGTTGGTTACTACACACACAACGGCGAATTTTATAGATAACCTGAACTTTAATGCGCCATAGCTTTTCGAAGTCTTGTACAGCTGAGTATAAATAATCCGTATTCATTTTTTTCTTCAATATTCATAAACGTGACTTTCCGCAGTTCTGTATTAGTTGTATGAATTTATATCACTACAAAATCCTCCCCAACTCGTGAGAGACAAAAGATTAATAATAAAAAAAAAGGAAAAACGACATTCGCGACGCATGGTCCAGTTTAATTTATTTCTTCATTCATTTATTCTTCATCTCCAATCCAAAGCACGTGCGGGATTCATTATTCACGCGGCGCCGGCGGTGAATAGCGCTCAAAGGGATGATGATGATGATGATGGTGATGATGGGTCTCCTCTCATCACGCCGGCCGCTCCCTCTCTCACTCCCTCCCTCACTTCTCCTCTGCCTCCCATGCCGCCTCCCTCCCAGCGTCTAGTCGGTCAGCCACTAATGTTCCCCAAGGAAGACCCGAATTTCAACCCTTAATCAACTTTTCTCTAAATAAATGACGAAGCAATACAAAATAGCTCATCGTTCAACTCTCCTCTGTTCCTTCTCCCATAGTTTTGATTACATAGCAGATTTTCGTTTTCCTTTTCTTTTTTTGTGGCGGGTTGTCATTCGATTGTTTTACCCTTCTTTTTCGTTAATGTTTGTGTCCTTGTGTTGTGTGATTTATGAGAGACTTAACGCCCATGTTCTCTTTTTGATAGTTCGTTCACTATTATCGTCGGGTCTAATTCCGCAGCCACATCCCTTTCGCGTATCTCATGGGCGTGTGTGTACCAGCTCAGTTTCTTGTTTTCAATATTAGCATCATTATTAGACACCTCACCACCCGAAATTGACCTCTCTTCTGGTTACTCTTTACTTCTATGGGAGCGGCGAGTAGCGGGGTTTTTTTTTTGTATTCTTTTTTTGTTGCCCTTGAGCCGTGTCCATTGATGTAAAAAAAAAAAAACGTCCATTCCCTCATTTCAGGTCGCTCATTGTAATTTTAGATTTTTCAACCGACTCAGTTTCATATCTTCGGCATCTCTGTGTACAAGCGTGCAGACCTTACGATTCAAGGTAACGGTTAGGCCGACACGAGAAATTTCGAAATATATATCGAGAGGAAATTATCTTCCACTCCCGCCCCCCCATTACACAGTCCCTCTCAGCCCCGTCACGAAAACCTCCACTTAAAACAATCCTCTTTCGCTGAGCCTTACACGTTATGCCGCCGCCTTTCGCTGATCCTCTCGTTAACCAGTCCCCTTTCGTTCCAGAACGGGACCACGAAAGTACCATTGAAGGACATGCCTGAAATGCTTACGTCGTGATGGTGTCAGGTCAGTGAGGCTCCCGCTAACTGTTAACACCTGCCTCCTCCCTACCTCCCTCCCTCCCTCCCTCGCCTCCCTGCCTCACCTAAACACCTTTCCAACTCTAAAGCCTCGTTATCCTGCTTCTCCCTGTCACCCCTGCAAGTCTCTCTCACTCTGCCAGCTTCCCTTATCCCTGCAGCAGTATGTCACTCTTCTGTAACAGCTTTCTTCCTCCCTCCCTCGCTCCATCGCCTATTTGCCTCACTTAAACGACCCTCCAAGTTTCATGCCTGCTTCCTCCTTCCACCCATGCAAGTCTCTTCCGGCCTTGTCTCCTTGTTCCGCCTAAACGCCCCTGTAACACCCCATGGTATGTCACCCCTGCAAGTTTGTCTCTTATGCAAGCTTTTCTCACCCCTGCAAGTTTGTCTCTTATGCAAGCTTTTCTCACCCCTGCAAGTTTGTCTCTTATGCAAGCTTTTCTCACCCCTGCAAGTTTGTCTCTTATGCAAGCTTTTCTCACCCCTGCAAGTTTGTCTCTTATGCAAGCTTTTCTCACCCCTGCAAGTTTGTCTCTCATGCAAGCTTTTCTCACCCCCTGCAAGAAAGTGTCAACCTCCAAAGCCTCCACTCCAAAATTATGCGCTTTCTTATCTGAGAAGTTGATTTCCTCGTCACTATATACACTGATTTTTTTTGTTTAGCATCAACATAGTAACTTCCCTTACCTTCCCCCTGACCTTCCTCATGAAAACAAAGTCTATTCATCGCTGCTCCTTTTTCTTTCTCCAGTTTCTATTCTGCTCATAACTGACAGCACAAAATCATATTATCATCTGCTTGTCATTACTCACAATAAATACTCACTTTTTATTTGTGTTTGTTTCTTTCTCTGCCTGACGACATTTTTTTTATAGCAACACATCATCTGCATGTCGCCTTTACCGCCACTTTACAGCTTGTTCGTCAATGCTAATGTCGCTTGTAACTCATTTTTTACGACCACGTCACCTGCATGTAACGACGACCACACTGCCACCTGCCTCTGTCTGCTACTTCTTTTGCTGCCTCCTCCAGAACGACTTGCATCCTGCTTCGCGCCCCTTCCCCCTAGTCCCTTCACCTGTCTTCTACCTGAACTAATCCTCACCTGCTGCCCGCTTGTTACTGTTCCCGCCACCATCCCAGACTGTTTTGAGCTTCGTATGTTCCTCCAAGGACTTTTAATCCCATAATGAGCAATGATGAGGAGTACTGAATCATTTGTGTCAGTTATGTACATGAAATCAATACGCTAGTGATTTTTTTCTTCCTTTCTCTAGCGGGCTTTCTTGTTTTTTCTTTGTTGTTGTTTTGTTTTCTTTTGGCCCTTGAGCTATTTACATTACTCTAAAAAAATCTCTAACTCTATCTTCCATTTTCGGAATATGCAGGTTAGCAGCAAAACACGTGTCGAACTTACCAATTACGAAAATGCACGTCCATCATTACTTCGGAGTAGGATAGAGCAAAAACAGTTCGTTGGAGTTGGATATTACAGGAGTTTAAGTGAAAAAAAAAATGGTAGTTTCCAAATTTACAAATCTATCGAAAAACAGATCCCGCAGAATTTTCACACGTTTTTTCGGTATTAATTTTGAAGCTTAAGCGTTGCAGGTAATGTTCAGGCGACGGCTAATTAACAGGTAAACTAAGCATGTATAGCCGCGGGTAAAGGCAAGAGAGGAAGCGCTTAAAATACGTCACCGAGCAAGACTATCAGAAACAAAGGGATCACACACACACACACACACACACACACACACACACACACACACACACACACACACACACACAAGAAACAAACATATCCGATACTAAACACCAGGAAAAGAAACAAGGGCAAAGCAGATACAACATACACAAACACACATACATACACCCACGCCCACACGAGAACGCACACACAAACACACTCTCAAACAGAAGCAGAAACACGCAAGCACCCCCTAAACCTGACCGTGTCCCCGTTTTTCATGCAGTTAGGAAGGTGGCGTCCTTTGGCTCGTTAAAGTAATGTTTATCTTTAATTTGACAAATGCATGGCTGTTAACACGGAGCGAGGGAGCCCTGCGTCCACCCTTCAGCTTCCCTCTGTCTTGCCGCCCCTGCATTACCATATATTACCATTACCTCCCCCTTCCTCCCTAAATGGGCTTTTAAGTCTTTTATTGTCTTCCTCCTCCTCCGCGCTCTCTCTCTCTCTTTCTCTCTCTCTCTCTCTCTCTCTCTCTCTCTCTCTCTCTCTCTCTCTCTCTCTCTCTCTCTCTCTCTCTCTCTTCTTCCCTTCACTCTGTCGTGTGTAAGATAACAACACCGCATTTGCCCAAGTTACATTAGTTCTCTCTCTCTCTCTCTCTCTCTCTCTCTCTCTCTCTCTCTCTCTCTCTCTCTCTCTCTCTCTCTCTCTCTCTCTCTCTCTCTCTCTCTCGTAACGCTCCAAAATTATTAACTATTCGATAGAGAAATATCACAATTCAGTTTTCCATCCGTAATAACAACAAAAATAAAAATCATAATATTTGCTTGTTTATCACGTGAGGTTCGCCCGCTTACCGTCGCCTAATTGAGGTTAGAGACAAGGTAATCCCTCCACCTGGGGCGTGCATTTTATCAGTCAATTTTTCCTCGAGGTAATTAGTTTATTAGTCCACCTGGCGGCCCGCGCGACGCTAATGACCGGAACCGAACGTGGAATGCAAATGGCCGTTTAGCTTTTACTTTTTTATTCGTCTTTATTTTCTTTCCCGTTCGTATCGTCATGTGTAGAAGCTGCGTTGCGATGGCCGGCAAGGCGTCAGGCACAGAGACAGAGGCTACACATGTTTTAGTTGACACAGGGACACAGAGGCTACACATGTTTCAGTTGACACAGGGACACAGGCTACACATGTTTCAGTTGACACAGGTACACAGGCTACACATGTTTCAGTGGACACAGGTACACAGAGACTACACGTTTCAATTGACACAGGGACACAGAGGCTACACATGTTTTAGTTGACACAGGGACACAGAGGCTACACATGTTTCAGTTGACACAGGGACACAGAGGCTACACATTTTTCAGTTGACACAGGGACACAGAGGCTACACATGTTTCAGTTGACACAGGGACACAGGCTACACATGTTTCAGTGGGCACAGGTACACAGAGACTACACATGTTTCAATTGACACAGGGACACAGGCTACACATGTTTTAGTGGACACAGGTACACAGAGACTACACATGTTTTAGTGGACACAGGTACACAGAGACTACACATGTTTTAGTGGACACAGGTACACAGAGACTACACATGTTTTAGTGGACACAGGTACACAGAGACTACACATGTTTCAATTGACACAGGGAAACAGAGGCTACATATGTTTCAGTTGACCCAATAGGATCTCGTCCCCCTGACCCCCTTCCTTGCCTCTTAAGTCATCCCTTCTGTGCCGCCTCCCCCAAACGCCACCACTGTCTCCTCTCCCCACAATAGTCCCCCTCCCTCTCTGTCTCCCTGGACACACGCCACCACCCCCTTCTCCACCTGTCATCCCTCCCTCCCCCAACACTCCGCTAGTCCCAGCAGCCGTGTGTGTTTACTTGTCTCCTTCACGTTGTTTGCTCGCGTCTCTCTTCCCTCACACACATTCTGAGGGGCAGTGAGAAACACGATGTTTATCCGACTTATACGTGAGTGCAGGATTAGCGTGTCTCCCTGACCTTGGTGTTCTGTCTCTCCCAGCAGCCCCCGGAGGAATCTGGCTTGGCTCAACGCGGCGGCACCCCCACCCACGGCGCGGCCCTCCCCCAGCAGCCCGCCCAGCACCACCAGATGGGGATGAACGGCATGAGCCTCGGCAGCGGCGTCGGCAGCGGCCCGGGCACGTCGGGGATGCTGCTACCCACGTCACTGGCGGACCGGGGGGGCCTTGGGGAGCCGCAACTTGGCGTAGGCGATGGCGTCCTGAAGGCCCCCGCAGCCCCCCAGCAGCCCAACAGCTCCAATCAGGCGGTGGCTGACGACGCATCGAGCGGCTACGGCAGTCCCGACTCTCTTACCATGGAGGACCGATGAGACGCGGCTGGGAGGGGGCGCAAAAGGCGGCGGACATGACCAACGCAGGCTCCGTCGCAGCTCCCGCAGGCACCGTCACAGGCACCGCCACCGATGCCGACACTGCCACAAGCTTCGTCGTCACAACAGTTTCCATTCCCGATGCCACAGATGCCGCCGCCCTACGCGTCTCATCTGCCGTCGATGATGTCGCAGATGTTGCCGCGGTCCCAGGCACAAGGTCGGCTTCCCCAACAGCCGCCCATGCTGCCCGGGATGGCCTCGTCCTGCCCCGAGATGATCCGCGGAGCAGGGCCACCAACACAGCTGCAGCCTCAGTGGCCGCCACAGTTTTAACTCGGCGCGGCAACACAGTATCCAGCACGGCCACCTCCAGCCCTGGAGGCAGCCCGAGGCCACAGCACCAGACAAACACCTTTGCGTGAGGTGGCCGGATCTGTTGTTGTCTTGCTGAGGCAAAGCCAAGGCCTGTGGCAAACAGTGACAGTAGCACGGAGCTTCAGCGATGGACCAAGCCAAAGCCCCCGCCTGTAGCCCCCTCCCAAGGCACAGCCAACTCCCAAGCCCCGGCGCCAGCGGCACCAAATAGCGGGCCGCCAGGTCGTCGGCGGCGGCCCCGACAACCACCCGTCAAGCAGGAAGACTCGCCCGCCGCGGAGGCGTGGGCGCTGCCACGACTTTATTCTCGCTAACAGAAGGAAGCATGGACTGGTGAATGCTTTTTACGGCTCTGTTATGTGATATGTAAAGCATTACTGTAATGATCGATGGAAAACTCAAAGCAACAAGTAATATTATTTGTAAATATAATTTTAAGGCCAAATGTGAGATAATGAACTCCCCGTTTTCGTGTGAGATTGGTTGAGGGGAGACCCTCGTGCATGTACAGTGACGGAACACTCTTCCTATCTTGGTGTGCCATAAAGACCTACTTTTAGCAGTTACTTAGTTTTCGGTTGACGCTACAGCCTTGAGGATTGCACAAGCTGCGCTAGTCAAGTGAGGGAGCAAAAGACGAGCAGTGACCGAAGCACCAGTGCTCGCCAGTACCTGTATGGCACCAAAGGACTGACTGACAGACGGCCGTCTCAAGCGGCTCACGTGTATAATCCTCGTCACAACAACAAAAACAACAACAACCAACACGCTCTGAAAATGCTTGTTTATGTTCTCTCATACGTAATCAGAGTAGTTCCGTAACGGACAGTAAGACCATACAAGGGCAAGTAGCACCGGCCAGGTTGACTGTATATAATGTGCACATTTGCTTTCACCAACCTGATCCGGCTTCCCATTTTCTATACACACCTAGTCGCAGCTCACACTAATTTGCGCTGTATCGCGGCGTAACTTCGCAAGAACTACATTGCACGTCAGCGTCATGCCTGCGAGCTCGTGCGGCGAGCTGATCCTGCTGCCCAGCGGGCCCGCCGGGGCTGCCGCTCTGGCTCTTCGCCCCCTGGGGCAGAGGGCCGCGAGGAGCCCCGGTGGAGCGCTGCGGCCAGCTCGGCGGGGCGCCGCGGCGGGGCCGGCGGGCGCCGCGCTGACGAGATGTGGAGCCTCGAACATTACGTTGTCGTACAGTAAATGTGATACTTGTCGACGGCAAATACAAATATGTGAGTAAGTGAGTGAAAGAATACATTATTCCATAACAAAAAAAAAAGATTGCAATGACATAAATCAATTTTCTTATTTCTTTTGGTTTATAAAATATTATGGAATAATGGCAATTGGTGGTGTGTGAACGGAATCGTTATGGCTGTTTTCGCATTCTTGTTGTTCATTTACTGTATGTACAAAGTTTAAATGTTATCATCAAGGACATTAAATGATTATAATAATTATCATAACTGTTTCCATAATTATGTTTCATTCTTCTTAGTTGTTCACAGCCTCGTAATGCCCAACCATTACGTTTGTCACTGTCTTGTCCCCGCGTGTCCCCGGCGTGGGGCACGAGGCCCCCGTAAGGCCCCGGCCCCGGAACCCGGACCTCGGCCCCCGGCCCCCGCCACGCACTACCGACAATACATTCACTTTTCTCATCACCGTTGGAACATTAAGAGTGAATCTGGCGATGTATCGAGACTAGAATCTCACTGCAGTGCCTCCGGAAGGAACTCCCTCCGGCAGGCACACCAGCGAAGCCTCCGCCGCCTTCTGCTGCCGCCAAGCGTCGGCTGCATTCCCTCTCACCCCCTGTCACCGTCTTGCCACCCATCCCCCACTCAGAAGTACCGGTTCCATGCATGAGTCCTTGTCAGCTCACTCCGGACTCTAAATTGTTAATGTATACGAGCATTAGGTCTCTTCTAAAAAGATTTTGTCAAAAATAAACGTTCCCAACGGTGTGTTGATGTATCCGCGTCACGGCGCGTCGGACACAGCAATCCTGTTCCCGCTAAGATCAGAGTCGCAGCCGAGGACGCGGCGAGGCGCGGGCGGCGGCGGCGGCGAGGTGCAGTGCCGCGTTCCTCCAGGCCAGGCAGGGGCCAGGCCTAGTGTTGCAGGGTGTCGCGCCTCCGTGTCTCCCACTGTACAGAGAACGACCGGCCTCACCCACCCATGGTACAACTCACCCACATTCGCGACAAGCAGATATAAATATTACGTGAATTATCTGAACTTATCATCCTCAAGTATACGCTAACCATTATTTGACCCGGGCCCACGCGGCGCCGCCACCACGCGGCGGGGCGGCGCTGGGCAGCCTGTGGACCGAATTTCGTTCATATTTATTGAAAGTGTATGTAGTGGCGTCCAGTGCTAAGGTACAAGCCCAGTGATTCCCCCACAGACAAAAACCACGACGAGTTCCTTAGCGCGAGATCCAGACAGTGAAGCAGAGTCCACGAGGGGCGCGTTGCCCCCCGGCAGACTTGTACCTTGGCACGGGCGCGGCCCCCATGTCTTTGTTAACTATACATGTGCTCAACGACCTCCACACACACGTCTCCTGCGTTTTCTGTTGATGCTCATTTTGATAACCAGAGGGAGTGCCTGAGACGACCAGCACGGCAGACGTTTCTCGGTCTAAAGCAGTATAACGACTCTCCTTCAAAGCCCACGAAACATGTATACCAAAAAGTGTTAGATAATGTACAGACAAAGTAATGACCTATATGAACCGCGTTTTGTTGTAATTCGGCCTCAACACGTCAGTCAGCTTCAGCAGCGGCCACCGACACACGGCGCGGCGCGGCCAGGGCGCCGCCGCGGGTTCCTGCCGCTGTTCACTTCAGTTCCTTGAGTCGACGTTGCATTCAGCCGCTTAGTGACTCGCATTTCGCTGATCGAATCCAAAGTGGTAATTGAATCTGTATTAATTTATTTGTTTACTCTTTTATATATAAATAGAATATACATATTCTTTTTCTATTCAATTTAAATAAGATTTGATGGTCTTCATATACTTTTATAACATTCCCGTTTCCTCCTCCCTTCCTTCCCTCCGGGATCCTCAAAAACGAGCACAAAGCTAACACTAAATTTACAGCTAAACATTCCCGCGGCCGCCGCACGGCCGGGCCGCCTCTCATTTTAAGGAATGAATTTGTTTGTTTAAGAGGTTTAAAAAAACGTTAGAAAACCCCAGCTGCTGGCATTTGCATGGCACTTGAGGCCCAACCCTACCATACGCTGCAGGCCGCACGCTCTTGTCTTGTAACTGTAATTTGATTAAAAGTTCAAGTCGCAGGCTAATGACTGAGAAGCCGCGTGATGCAGGCCGTCTGTCTGCCGCCCTGTGACCCACCACTCGCCGGGACCCTGGAACGCACGCGGCGGCGGTGGTGTGCGGTGCGGTGGCCGCTGTGGCTGTGGTCAGGCTCACGCCGCAGGTGCTGCAGGCCTCCTGCAGACCCAGTCTGCCATGCGTGTTGGCGTTTGAAGCACTGCCGCGGCCCTCAGGCCCCGTCACCCAGGAGTCGGGGAAGTGGGAGGGCCGCGGTGTTGTCGGACACCAACACAGCAGCAGCAGACTCTGCCGCCACGCTCCCACACCAGGCTGCCTGTCCATGCAGCCAGTCACTGGCGCAGGCAGCGGCTGCATCAGGCTGACCCAGTCACTAGTGCAGGCCGCAGACTAGTCCCTTCTTGACCCCCTCCCACTCTTGTTACCAAAGTTATTGTCTAGAATTGCACTTTTCTTAAAGTGAATATATTTTGTACAAAGGAATCCACTTGTCTTTTATTTTCCTTACAAACAAACACCCTGACATGATGTGCTTCCCTTCACCGCGGAGCTGCCCAACGGACATCAGGAGGCGTGAATGTGGACCGTCCGCCCCGCCCCACTGCCCCTCCCCGCCCCGCCCAAAGAGCAGGGGCACGGCGGGGGACCTTCACCTGCCCCACCTCACCTCGCCCCAGCCTGCCAGTGTGTCCCACTACACCCGCCCCGCCGCACCGCCCCGCCGGCCGGAGTGGCTGTGTTATGCTCGGAATTCGGATCAATACATGAAAAGGGTTAGTTAAGTCAATGAGCCCATAATGTCACCAGAATAATTAATGAGTGTAAATTACATCCCTGCTGCTGAAATATGCAGCGGCACAAATGCACTTTATGGTGATTATAAATTGCAGTGGAGAGCTGTTACCTGGATTGAACTTACTGTTAGTGGCACTGAGAGCCTAATCGAATGACCATAGTATTTGAGCCAAAATATTTAATTAATCACGCTACATAATGTCAAATAACTGAATGGTGGCGAATACTCATAATTTTAACATCAGGGCGCAGTTATGGCAAATTGCCTCAAAAGGACATTAGGTGCTTGCTTACTGAGCCGTGTAACAGCAACATTACGAATTACGTTCAGACCAACTCTCCCCCGCTACTGCGTCCACCAATATCACCAACAACATCAATATATCACAGTCTCCCTCGCCACCACACACACACACACACACACACACACACACACACACACACACACACACACACACACACACACACATGAATTATAATAGTTTAATTTATATGATATGAGGTCGCAAAAGACTTTACATTACAAGCATGACTCAATCAGGTCAAGCTACAAATAGGTAAGAACACACACACACACACACACACACACACACACACACACACACACACACACACACACACACACACACACACCTTTACATAACCCCAAACAGACATGATCGTCCACTGATGACTAAGAGGCTCCTACAACCCAATTTTCCTCCATCTCTTAATCTCTTGTTTTACTTGCACAAAGACTGACTGACTGACTGACTGACTGGCGGGAAGGAGACGAAGGAGGAGGAGGAGGAGGAGGAGGAGGAACATGAGGAGGAGCAGGAGGTTTTCGGGAACTCGCTTCGGCCCCGTGAAAGGGAATGAGACCCGGAGGAAATTGAGATAGTGGCTTTTATTGCTACTTAACTCCAGCCCGCCACTCAGCCCCTTGATGAACGGATGTGGAGGGAGACAGAGAGGAATACACGCGCCCCGACCACCCTTCCTTCCTTCTTGCACGCTCTTAAAGGAGACTTTCTTCGACTCTGCTTGTCAAGGGTCGGTTGGTAAGGTCGGGAGTTGGTTGGGTAGAAGTAAGTGATCAAAGAGAGGTGAGGAAGTGTGTTTGCTCTCTCTCTCTCTCTCTCTCTCTCTCTCTCTCTCTCTCTCTCTCTCTCTCTCTCTCTCTCTCTCTCTCTCTCTCTCTCTCTCTCTCTCTCTCTCTCTCTCTCTCTCTCTCTCTCTCTCTCTCATCATCATCATTCTCTCAACATTAAACTAAGAGGGAATATATTAATGGATGCTGCGGAATTTTGCGATATCAGTCGAGAATCTCTGAAAACTTTGTCGGAATCAAACATTAACGTGTGATTCTGTTGTATGATGAATCAATCCATTAATATAAAGAGAGGCTCATCAATAACAAAGCATAAAAAATGCAGCGAGACACCGAAAAGAATAAAATGCCTTAAACAATCACGAGAAAGCATTACATAATACAATAAGGTGACTGAAATTATTACTTGAAAATCATGTAGAAGAAAAAAGAAAAGATATTATTAAGAACATAAAAAAGATAAACAATAGAATACGTAATATTACTTCGACGTCACAGCCTTCAAAGTCGAGTTCCTACAACAATTTTGACCTTTGAAATCTCAGTAACTAATATAGAGGTCGAAGGTATCTGCCAAACAGGTAAGAAAATATGTTTTTATACCAGGTGAGGAAAGGAAAGTAAAAGTTGTGATACAGATGCAAGAAAATGAACAGAAAAGGAAGAAGGAAGAATGCAAGTATAGAAGAAGGCAGGGAAGAAAGGAAGGGAAGTAATACAGTGAAATATAGAGAAATACAAACCACTTAAACCTTTTGGTCTATAACAAAATGACCTGCGAGTTACTGTATATCATCTAGCGCATACACACACACACACACACACACACACACACACACACACACACACACACACACACACACACACAAACACTCTAACACTTCCTTGCTACATACATAATACATAAATACTCCCTGACGCACACACAGACAAACTCTCCTTCACACACACACACACACACACACACACACACACACACACACACACACACACACACACAGACACACAGTTGTTGCTATTTTTTTTCCATTCATCCACGAACTACTACTGATGAATAAAGTCGCAGAGATCGTAATTAATCAACTTCGCACTGAGAAATGTTAAAACTATGCAACACTGAATCTGCAGCGAACTGAAAAAACAGATCGGGAAAAGGTCACACACTGATTAATGTGATCAGGAGGCTGCCCGGGGGATTATACGCGGGAAAAACAAGCTATTGGCACACGTCGGGCGTGAGAGAGAGAGAGAGAGAGAGAGAGAGTGTGTGTGTGTGTGTGTGTGTGTGTGTGTGTGTGTGTGTGTGTGTGTGTAAGGGTTAAGGGGAAGGTAGAGGGGGACAGACAGACAGACAGACAGACACACAGAGGCACACACATACACACACGCATATACAAAAAAAAACACAAAACAATCAGATACAGAAAGATGGAAATAGACTAAAAAGAGAAAAAGTGAATGATAGAAAATAGATAAGGGTTAAGATAGGTAGGTAGATACAGATAGATAGATAGATAGATAAAGAGAGATAGAGATAATATGACCAATCAGCATATACAAATAAATTAACAGGCATACAATTAATGTAAGTATGTATTTATAATAATCAACATTCTCTCTCTCTCTCTCTCTCTCTCTCTCTCTCTCTCTCTCTCTCTCTCTCTCTCTCTCTCTCTCTCTCTCTCTCTCTCTCTCTCTCTCTCTCTCTCTCTCTCTCTCTCTCCAACCCGCTTTTTGATGCATCGTAATAAATAGTAAAACAAACATGTAATGTGTGTTCGGAAGACTGAGCTCACACCTGCGCCGCTAATCCATACCAACAGGCCGCCGACTCACCTGTCCGACTGTGTGTGTGTGTGTGTGTGTGTGTGTGTGTGTGTGTGTGTGTGTGTGTGAGTGTGTGCGTGAGTGTTTGTGTGTGTGTGTGTGGGGGGGGGGGGGTAGGTCAGATAAATAAATGAATATCTGATCGACTGAAAATTCCAATCAATAATATACAATTATCATGAAAGGTATTACTGAATATATTATTTATGTCCTCTTGAGTTTTCTCTTATTTGTTATCATGTTATATAGTCATGTTCTATTACGTTCACCTTTCTTCATATATTCTGCCTAAACACTTTATTCGTAAGATCTCTTTGATGTTTGGCTCAGGTGTTCCATCAACTTTTAATCAATTTTTTTTTCCCATCATTTTCTGCCATTATTTATCTGCATGTTATCGACTTCAAGTGTTCCATGACGTTCAATTTCTTTTCTCTTCAACCTCAATTCCAGTTCAATTAGTCCTCGGCAGGTGTTCGCTCAGCTTTAAATGTTCTACTAAGTTCAATTCGCGGTCTCTTCTGTCCCGCTCCTGTTCCATCAAGTTCTCCACAGGTGTTCTGCTCGAGGTGTTCTGTCGGGCCTGGCGTCGCGTGTTCGTCTGGGGGGTAATCGACTAAGCACATCTAATATATATGTAAAGTTGGTGTGGGCAGCGCGGTGACCAGACGGCACAAGCGGTAATGAATTGTCAATACTAACAGGCCGCGAGGGTCAACAGGACGAGGCCGAGGAGGAGGAGGAGGAGGAGGAGGAGGAGGAGGAGGAGGAGGTGGAGGAGGAGGAGGAGGAGAGGGAGGGAGGGAAGGAGATGTGTCTTAGATGGTAGTCGTGTGTGTGTGTGTGTGTGTGTGTGTGTGTGTGTGCTCTCTCTCTCTCTCTCTCTCTCTCTCTCTCTCTCTCTCTCTCTCTCTCTCTCTCTCTCTCTCTCTCTCTCTCTCTCTCTCTCTCTCTCTCTCTCTCTCTCTCTCTCTCTCTAACAGATAATGATGAAGATAAGCAGGAAGTGATGAGGATGGATGACCGAGAAGGAGAAGCAACAGAAGGAAGGAGAATAAGAATAGGGGCGAAGAGGTTGGATGAATACAAGGCAAAGGAGGAGGAGGAGGAAGAGGAGGAGGAGGAGGAGGAGGAGGAGGAAACAGCAGCGGTGGTGGTGGTGGTGGTGGTGACAGGGGTCCAAACATCAGTGTGACAGTGGTGTTCCCGACTGCTAGAATTAAATGCCTTTGCTATTGATCTCAGCCTCCTTTGTCCAGCCGTGTGGGGAACCTCCAAACTCGAGCCAAGACAGTGCTAACCTCTCTCTCTCACTCTCACTCTCACTCTCTCTCTCTCTCTCTCTCTCTCTCTCTCTCTCTCTCTCTCGCAGCATCACTCCCTATCTCACACTAAGCCAATACTATTTGCACACCTCGCCAGGGAAAAACGGGAATAAATAAATAGCACCGCTCTTCTCCTTATTAGCCCTGACATGCAATCCAGCATTCAACAGGCACTAATTAAAGCCAAAACCCGACTGCCGTAAATCGTGCTCGCCTGAATTCCTGCACCAATTGCTTCATTACAGCGGCGGGGGCTCAACACGCGACTCCCAGCTCCACGCCGCCCAGCCAGAGGGTCGCTTTTCCCGCCGCCTTGCCCCGGGGAGAAATTAGAGTATAACATACGAGTCTGAAGAAACAAAAGCAAATCTTGGAAGAAAGGAAATTGGCGGAAGTAGTTGTAGCGAGATGGGAGGGAGGAACGAGCGGGTGTGTGGAGTATTGCCTCGAGTGGGAGTGAGGGAGTGAGGGAGGGAGTGAGGGAGTATTGAGAGGAGACCGATAAAAGAAATGAGCGAGGGACTGGGCAGTATGAGGAGTAGAGGTGAAGGAGTGAAGGAGAGAAGTGAGTGTAGAGATGAGAGTGAATGAGGGATTGGGGAGTACGAAACGATGTGAGGGGGGAGTGAGTCAGGGAGTGGGAGTAGGCAAGAGATAAATGGAATGAGATGAGTGGGAGTGTGGAAGCAAGCATAGGGGAGGGAAAGCGGAATATTGCTGGGAGTAGGAATGAGGGAGTGAGGTAGAGAAGGGAGTAGGGTAAGAAATGAAAGCTAGGAGGAAGTGGAAAGTGGCGTTAGAGGGAATCTGTTTACAAATGAATGGAAGAGAGACGGAAAAGAAATGAAAATTGTTGTAGAAAAATTATTTGCAGGTTTAACTGAAATGGAAAAGCATAAGTTTTCTGGTATATTGTTACACTGATTTTTAAACCTTCTATCATGAGGAACGACTTGGGGGGAGAATTCTGCACTAACTACCTACCAGAAAAAAAAAATGAGGGAGAAACTGGAAGAAAAAAGGATGAAAGAAAAAATCACACGCTAAGAAATAGATGAATCTTTCCTAAAAAAGGTGTGCAAATAAATTCATCTCACTCCCTCTCTGCTGCTCCCCACTCCTTTTGACTCCCTCCCTTAATCACTCGCTCTCCAACACTTTTTTTAACTCATTCCTCATTTTCAAGCTAATCCCTTATCCTAGTTTTTCTCTCACTTTCCTAATTATGGGGAGGCGGTGGCTGAATGGATAGCGTGACGGCCCCGCGTTCGGAACGACGCGAGTTCAATCCCCGATCGGTGCCACCAAGCTGGGATTTTTCAGCCGCCGCCGAGTGGCTTAAAACTACCCACATGCTGTCCAGAAGACCACCTATCAACCCGGACTCTAGATTCTAGGATTAAAGATGAGCTCCGGGAGGGCAGCATGAGTCAATGCAAGATGGCGCCAATACAAACATTCGCCTGCGCCAGAACGGGCTGGGCCGACCATCAGGACCCACTGGGAAGAAGCCTTGGACCGACCATCAGGATCCACCGGAAAGAAGCCTACCGGAGCAGTAGGCCACGACGTAAAAAAAAAAAAAAAATAAATAAATAAATTAAAAAAAAACACTCCTTCCTAGAATCTTACTCCTAATTCCATCCTCAATGCTTACTCCCTCACCTCCTACTCCCTCCCTCGTCATTCCAACACTAAGAAACACTCTACACCCCCCTCCTCTCTACTGATTCACTCCCTCAGTCTCCTTCACTATAAGCAATACGTCTTAATACAGCAATACAGCCTGAAATATCTTAATACAGGATTTAAATGATTTTGCTTTCAACTGTTAAGGTATGTATATGAGAAAGACACCCTCCAAAAAAATCCCAACCACACGCAGGTGAACCCCCAACATAAAGGTAGTACACCTCCCATACAGGTAACACCCTCTCCCCCCACTACACAGGTATTACATTCGCCCTACAATAAACACAGGTATCAGTTTTCCTCCCCCACAGATTAATTCAACCCCCACACATACACAGGTAATTCTTTCTCCATCCCCACCCTCCCTCCCCCCAACAGGTAGGTCCCCTCAGGTAAGGAGCAGCAGGTGACGAATCCCCGTGACATATTAATCAGGGGTTCACGTTACTCCGACAACCAGGCAGGAAATCCCTCGCCACACCTCCATCAATTGGCAATATACATGACATTACCTGCCCTAATCACCACTAATACGAGTTATTACCGTAAGTAATTTGCCAGAGGCGGCGTGTCGCGTGGGAGCCGCTAGAGGGCCTTCTGCAGGTGATGGAGGGTGAGGGAGAGGAGGGGAGGAGGTGGAGGCGAAGGAGGTGGTGAAGGAGGTGTTGGGCGAGGTGATGGTGGACAGAAGTGTGAGAAGGGAAGGGGAAGTAAAGGTAGACAGATGGAATAAGAAGATAGGGAAGTGAAGAAGGGGAAAGAGAAGGAAGAGGAGCAGTTTGATGTGATGGGTTAGCGAGAGGAGAAAAAGGTGGATGGGAAAAGGAAAATATGCACTAAAGGAAAAGAAATAGGAAGATGTTACGATGGACAGGGGAAAGAGGAAGAGGAGGAGGAGGAGAAGGTGAACGGAATTAAGAGGAGACGGAGAAGGAGTAGAAGCAAGATGGTGGTCACAAGGGATAGGTGTGTGTTTGTGTGTGTGTGTGTGTGTGTGTGTGTGTGTGTGTGTGTGTGTGTGTGTGTGTGTGTGTGTGTGTGTGTGTGTGTGTGCGTGTGCGTGTGCGTGTATGAATGGGTTAAGTGGGAAACGAAAAGAGAAGAAAGATGAAGGAAGGAATGGAAGAAAGACAAGGAGAATGAAATGATAGAGAGAGAAGATGAAAGGAAAGAGAAATAGATGATAAGAGGAGAAGGGAAAAGGAAAATAAAAAATAAGAGGAAAGGAAATAGTTATAGAAGAGAGGAGAAGGGGAAGGAAAAGAACAAGAAGAGAAGGAATAGAAAGGGGAGAGAAGGAGAGGAGAGAGAGGCAGGAGCAGAGAGGAGGTAAGAGGAGAGGGAAGAAGTAACTGATACCCCTACTATGCTTGCCTCTGCTTCATTACCTCCACTGCGCGCACCTTAATGACGAACACCTACACCTACACACACACACACACACACACACACACACACACACACACACACACACACACACACAGACACACATACACACACACACACACACACACACACACACACAGACACACATACACACACACACACACACACACACACACACACACACACTCACACTCACACTCACACACAGACATAGACAAAGAGATAGACACAGACATAGACATAGACATAGACATAGACACACACACACACACACACACACACACACACACACACACACACACACACACACACACACACACACACACACACACACACACACACACACACACACACACACACACACACACACACACACACACACACACACACACACACACACACACACACACACACACACACACACACACACACACACACACACACACACGCGATTTCAAGACCAGCCTGTTCTCCTGATGAAGCCACACCGTAATGAACGATTTCTTCAACGCCTTGCATAGCCTTCCCCTCTATTAATTTTAACCGGTATTTCAAGGGCATTAGTGTTTTCTAGTTAATATTACGTTGGATCCTTACCCTATGTCATATTTAATATCAAAACAGGTAATTCTATGCAATGATTGTTTTCCTTTGCATCATAATCATCACCAGAACAGGGAATGCTTACTAATAGTTTCTTGGTGTTGTGTCTCGATTTGACCACCATCATTATAAACACCATCCAAGGCAAGTAATTCTGATATAATGATTTTTTTTTAACGCTATACCTTACCTGTCCTGCCTTCACAATCACCTTTCTCAGCAGGTAACACTGACTTGATAATTATTTTCCTCGGCGCTACGTCAACGTGCAGTAATAAGGCGCGGGTCAGCGAGGGAATAGCAAAGCAATGAGGGCTGAGGCGTCATTAAGCAACCCTCTGGCGGCCGCTTTGAGAAGTTGCCTCATTAAATGCCAAAGGTGTTGCGTCCTGTTTGCATTCTGCCGAGGTGCCGGACCATTTACTCCTGATATTAATTAAGGCGCGATACCTGATGCCTAAGTGCCCTGCGCACCATCATCCGCACCATCATAATCAGCATCATCATTATCGTAATTATTATCCGCTGCATACATCTTATACTGTGTTAATTAAGTGTTCGTCATTTGCTATAAATAATTAATCGAAGTATATATTTGTTTCATTGCCACTTGAGAAAATAATGTCGATTTCTTCATTTATTATAAGTGCTAAATCTTACATCATCTAAAATCACACATCTAAATCTCTAAACACACACACACACACACACACACGCACACACACACGCACACACACTCTTGACGCTTCTACCCGTTGATTAATCACATCAGCACCACAAACACCATCACCACCACCGCCACCACCACCAGCACTAACACCATTACCAACACCATCAAAACAGCCACCACTATCTGCATATTATTTTAATGAGTATCATTTATGAGAAGCCAGGAGGAGGAGGAGGAGGAGGAGGAATGGGTGTTTTAGGAGTAGGACACCCAACCCACCACCACCACCATAATCACCACCACCACCACCACCACCAATTCCTTCATCTGTCCTTGTGATTGATAAAATTTGACAAACGGTCGAATGGCAGACAAAAACATCTAATTAAGCGTCTGCCTAACCTAACGAGATATGGTCCCCCCAATTAACAAACTTTAGAAGATTAGCCCGAGGATATTTTTTAATTAATCTCATATTGATGGCAAAAATACTAATGAGGCTGTACCAGCGCCAACCCACTAATTACCGCGGAGTTAGAGGATATGAAGAGGAGAGAGAGAGAGAGAGAGAGAGAGAGTGAGAGAGAGAGAGAGAGAGAGAGAAAATTAGTGAGAGAGAGAGAGAAAGATAGCGGATAAAGAAGAAGAAGGAAGAGGAGGAGAATGAAGAGGAGGAGGAGGCAGATGAAATAGAGAGAGGACTTCAATCTAATCATCTTGTTCTTAAGCATCAAAATCATCATCTTACAAACACACTCTTTTTCACTCTGTCCCTAACACCATCCCCCATCCCACCATCCCTACCACCACCATCACCACTATTACCAAACCAGCACAACAACCATTACCAAGCCCACCGCACTAACAAAAACAAGACCGGCCTAAGCATTGGACGGCGGTGGCCCATAATTTGGCATTACCCATAAATTACACCGCACCATAATCCCCTGTTGGCATATTGATCCTTGGCCAAAACAAACACACACACATTAGCTAATACCAAAAGGCTTCATATCTGCATCGGGCTCCGGCGCATACACGAAAAAATATGGGAAGTAATGATTTATCTAGCACGCGTTTTGCTTGTTTGTGTTTTGGGAAGGGGTAGTGTGTTTGGGCCTTGTTGTGTGTGCGTGTGTGTGTGTGTGTGTGTGTGTGTGTGTGTGTGTGTGTGTGTGTGTGTGTGTGTGTGTGTGTGTGTGTGTGTGTTTCTTTAAGTCCAAACAGACACCAATCTCCCTCCACTCATTACGGCTGTTTAAATTCACCAGTAAGTCTGTCAGTTCGTTAAAAGATCTAGATAAAGTACAAGCTTGTATTCATGCATAATTACAGAGAAGCATACAAACATACACGCATACATAATATTTACAGCATTTATATTAATTAGACTGCCTAGTGAACAAACGCAAGAGAGGGATAGTGAAATGGTGTTTGTCTTTCACGCGGAGAAAATTAATAAAAGGTGATGTTGTACTTTTATCTCCAGCATATGCCTCTCGATAGGTACTTTTGTCTTGAAAGCCGAAACGTGGAAAGAGTTAAAACAGAAAGCGTTAAAATAAAAGCTTTGTCGGTGTGTTCCTCCACTATTGTTGTCATCAGTTGTATTGTTTGTGCTTCCGATAAATCGTTTTCAGGGTTTGCAAGTAATGTGTTTTGGATCTTCGATTAATGTGAATAAATCGCACACTCTCGCGCTTTTCAAAACAAACATTCATATTGGAAAGAAAAACAATCCTCTGAAATGGTGTTTTTTTCCTTGGTTTCGTGTTTGCTCTCTGTTCAGTGTTTCAAAGTTTATGCTTCCTATTCGCTGTTTTGGGGCGTTTCAGAGCAATAAACACACACACACACACACACACACACACACACACACACACACACACACACATACGCACACGCTTCAAGGCTTTCAGTAATGGGAATAAATAGGTTGCGCTAAACCCAGCCTAACCCCACCAAGATTAGTATTCTCAAACACCAATTTCGGCCACACAATGCCCATTCATCTACATCTTCATCCGGCCTCGCTCCCTCAGACGGGTTCCGGCACGCCTGTATCCATTCAGCCAAGGTCTCGTCAGCTAATCCGCCCTTCTCCCTCTTGTCCCTCCCTCCACCTCTCCTCTCTCTTCAGTCCATCCAGCGGCCCTCCCAGCCATCAGCGAGTCCCGGCCGGCGAAGAATGGATCAGCAATTATTAGCGGGAGATGCACCTGGACGAGTGGGAATGTTGTAATCCTTTGTGAATCACCGCTGATGTCTCGAATAGTAATTGTGAGGGCGCCCGGGTCTACAATGAACCCGCGCGCCAGCCCACCCTCGCCCCTGCGCCCCCGGGTCTGAAGGGCGAGTCTCCGCAGCGAAAGAAAGGACGGATCATCATCTCCCAGTCTTCGCTTCCGTAATATGTGTGACTGTGATCATCTTTGCGGCGGGACGACACAGAAAAACCTCTCCCCTTACCCCTCAGCCTACGCCTCCTGCTCCCCCCACTGGCTTCCCTGCACCCGCCTCCCCCTTCTTCTGTCCCCCTTCTCCTCTCCTCTTTTTCTCTCCCTATCATCCCCTCTGTCCCTCGCCTTCTTCCCCGGCCTCCCCGATCTCAGACCTCCATCCCCCTCCCCCCCTTCTCCCTCTCTGTCCCCTTTCTGATCCCCTCCTCCTCTTCGAACCCTCCTCAGCCATCCCCCAACCCCCCCTGCCCCCCTCTATCTTCCCTGGCCCGCTCCGGCATTGTTAAGACGTCCGCGGCCCCAAGCAGTAATCGGTGTCCCTGTCACATTTTTTCTTCTATATCTCCGCGCTGAGGAGCATCTTGGAGCGTAATTACGAGCGTCGCGAGAGACTCCATTCACTGGTTTTAATACGGGACATCAAAATAACATGATCAAGGCCATTTCTCCCTTGGGCAACTCCGCCTTTAGTGCAAGACACCAAACGCCATCACGGCTCCTTTCCCCTTAGAAATATCAATTAACAAAGGAACATAGTGGCTCCCTTAATTCGTTTGTTGAAATCCATGACATCTCTTTTTCCATCATGTCATTAGGATATATTTTTAAACCTACTAAACCTAATCAAAATTTTCATCCCCAAGAAATGCGGTGAAACAACATGTATTGACACCAGACATCGACACAATGCGATCACAGCTTCCTTTACCCATACACGTTACAAGTAAATAAGCAACTTACGCTTCGCTTATTTCGTTACACTAAAAAAATAAAAATGCTTACAAATACCGAATAAAATAGAGTATACTGATGGCGATCTGGCTCCCTCCTTTCTCCATCTCCATCTCCATCTCTTCCAGCTTCCTCTCTTCCTTTATCCCTCCTTTTGTCCGTCCGTCCTCCTCCATTCCTTTCCTCCATCTTGTTTACCTCCCTCCTCTCTTTACCTCTCTCCACCTCTCTCCCAGCTTCATGCCTGCAATTTTAAAACAATTAGAACGTAAACCACCACATACTGCCTACAATCACTAGACATAACACCTCAAAAGCTATACGATAACGTCTCATCTCTCCGCCAGCTGCATAATGACTGCGCACTGTACTCGTAACATCAATTTTGGCACAAAGGATCCAAGAAGACCACCGCAAACTGCCTTAATTTAAACACACCACATCAACGTTACCAATTCTTCCCTCCCTCAACGAGGACACCAAGTTAAACAGCTCCACACTAACACCAATCGAAGCTCTCCACTTCAACTTAACCATAAGCAGACCCACGCAAACTTCCTTCATTTTAATAGAGCACATCAACGTTACCAACTCTTCCCTCCCCCAACACGGACGCCAAGTAAAACAGCTCCACACACACTCCAATCGGAACTCTCCACTTCAATTTAACCATAAGCAGACCCACGCAAACTACCTTCATTTTAGTACCACATCAAACCATCAACATCACGTACTGGCCATCCCCCCCCCTCTGCCTCCCCTGCCTCTCCCACCCCCACCCCCACACACCAAGTAAAACAGCACCATACTGCCTGCGATTTGGACTCCCCCACTTCAATTCCAGCGCAACCAATAAAACTTTCCGAGGGCCGACAGCAGGAGTCAGCGCTGTGGATGCCGCCCGCTGCTGTGTAATATCCTGCGTCTCCCCGCTTTGTTCAGCCTTCCTCTTTTTGTTGCTGTTTGACACTTCATACTCGACGCAAACAGTAATGAGACGGAGAGAGACGGAGGGGAGGGAGAAGGAGGAGAGAGAGAGAGAGAGAGAGAGAGAGAGAGAGAGAGAGAGAGAGAGAGAACGGATATACGGATACACAGACAGACAAGAATAGACGATTTAAGACAGATACAGTGGCATACAGACAGACAGACAGGAAGACAGACAAATTGACAGACTTAATAACTATACATGACACTCCTGTATGTATAGAAATGTAGAGGAAAAGCTACTGATGCATTTTTTTTTTTTTTTTTTTTTTTTGCTTTCGTATCCCTCACAATCTCCTTTTCCCTTTTTTTCGTCTTTTATGCGTCCCTCAGATCATTGTAAAGTATCTAAAACCAATCCCCCCTCTTTCTTTCTCTTTCAATTCATCTGCTTCTTTCCCTCCTTACTTTAACCCTCTCTCTCATCTCCCTCCTTTCTCCATCTCCATCTCTTCCAGCTTCCACTCTTCCTTTATCCCTTCTTCTTCTGTTCCCTTCTGTCCTTCTCCATTCCTTTCCTCCATCTTTCTGACCTCCCTCCTCTCTATACCTCTCTCCACCCCTTCTCTCCCAGCTTCATGCCTTCCCCCGTCTCTTTCTCTGATGTCTAGTTCCCATGGCATTCACCTATGATTTTTCTCCCTCATTCTTTCCCTCCATTTTCCTCTCCCCCTCATCTTCTCCCTCTCTCTTTTATCTCTTTACTTCCCTTCCTTCATCACTATCTCTCTTTTTCCCCTTCCCTTAGCATCAACTTCCTCTCTCATACCTTATCTCTGTTTCTCTCATTCCCACTCCCTCCCTCCCTCCCGCTCTCATCCTCCTCCTTCTCCCTCTCTAATTCCACTTTCAACCCTTGCTCTAGCTCTCTCTCTCTTCCCTTCCCTTAGCATCCACTTCCTCTCTCATTCCTGTCCTCTGTTTCTCTCATTCCCACTCCCTCCACACTCTTCCTCCTCTTTCGCCCTCTCTTACTCCACTTTCAACACTTCCTCCAGCTCTCCCACTCCTCTGTCCCTCTCCCTTAGCATCCACCCCTCTTTTCCTCCCTCATTCCTTTCCTCCATTTCTCTCTCTCCCTTCTTCTCTCTCTCCATCCCTCCTTCCCTCCCTCCCGCCCTCCCCGTCCGGCCAACTTTCGACTATCACCACACAAAACCCTAATTTCTGGCGGGCAGTGTTTCAGGCGCGGCCGTGCGGAAGGTATTCGTGATGTGGAGGTGTAATTTCACAGACAAGTTCCGACAACAGCCATAATTGCTATAATGTTTTTTGATTAGGCGGAGGTATTCATATTTCTCGACCGTCTTCCTCCCCTCCTCCCTCCCTCCCTCTGTCCGTCTCTGTTTCACTCTCTCTCTCTTGCTGTGTCTGGTTTTGGTTGTGGTAGCAGTGGTTAGGTTGTTGATGGTAGTGGTTGTAGTGGTGATAGTGGTGGTGAGGTAGTGTTGGTTAGTGGTGGTAGTGGTTGTGGTGGTGGTTGTGGTGGTGGTGGTGGTTGTGGTTGTGGTGGTGGTAGTGTTGGTGGCAGTGTAGAATAATTCATATATATTTTTCTCCTCTTTTTTTTTATTTTCTTAACGCTTGGGAGAATTGAAATAACTTGTAATAATAACCTCTCAATTATTATTATTTTTCTTCTTTTGGCGCGCACAGTTACGATTATTAACACTTGCTGAACATAATACTTTCTTTTTTTGTCACCGTTCACTCCATTCGGTTTTTCACTCTTTTCACACCTGTTTTTTTTTTTTTGTTGTTTTTGTTTTTTGTCCACGCGCTATTTATGACCGGAACTGAAGAAAATTTTATGCCTATTGTTCACGCTACCTCTCTCTCTCTCTCTCTCTCTCTCTCTCTCTCTCTCTCTCTCTCTCTCTCTCTCTCTCTCTCTCTCTCTCTCTCTCTCTCTCTCTCTCTCTCTCACACACAGACACGTGCACACTTTCTTCCCTAAATCTAATCGGAACGCACTTTTCACACACTATATTCACACATACTACACGCTCACACTTTGTCCTCTCATTCCACCCTCCCCTTCCCTCACTTCCCTCCCCCCCTCCCCTTCCTTCCTTGCCTTGCCCTTCCATTACTCTGTCCTTCCTTTCCCTCACCCTTCCCTTTCCCTCACTTCTCTCATCTCTCCTCCCTCCTCCTCCTCCTCCCTTTCTCATTCTCCTACACGCCATACTGGAAAGAAGTGTCGTTCAGGTCTCTCTCTCTCTCTCTCTCTCTCTCTCTCTCTCTCTCTCTCTTACTCGCCCTCTCAAGAAACAACAATTTAAGTTTTGACGAGTTTGCCATTCGCGTTAGCAATTACGTCTCTTTCAAAGCTCCCCAACACAGAGGAACTTGTTATACCTTCTCTCGGGGGGCAGAGGATTCATGCGTTAACCCTTTATCTCGTCTACCTGAGGGAAAGGTGTTATTGGAAGTAATTGCTAAGAAAGTCACTCAGCGCCCTCTATGCAATCTTCCCTAACCTAACACTCGCGGACCACCTCAAGGCACTGAAGCAGGAAGGTAAAAATAACCGATTCATCTTTATCCTACCTGAGGACAATATGTTATAGGAGATGTGATGAGGTAAGTGTCAATATTGAAGTTCCTAATAAAATTCTCACCTAAGAATCATGTAGGATACCCGGAAACTGATTCATCTTTCATCTCGTCTACCTAAGGGCGATATGTTATGATGGAGATAGAGAGGTAAGTGTCAACTGAAGCTCCCCATGTAATTCTCTCTTACCTAACAGTCATATATTATCTTTAATCTCTTCTACTTCAGGACGATATGTAAGAGAGGTGTACAGGTAAGTGTCAATTGAAGCTCCCCATGTAATTCCTTCTCACTTAACAATCATGTAACCTACCCGAACACGAGAAAGCAAAAAGGTTAGTTACATATTGATTTCGTGTACCTGAGGTCAAGGTTTATTAATATGGAGATAATGGTTAGGAGTCAATCGAAGCCTTCCCACGCAACCCTGCCTTACCTAACAATCACGTTGACTACCTGAAGGCGAGGAAGCAGCAGGGTGAAGGGAATTGATTAATCTCGTCTACCTGAGGCCAAGGTGCTTATAGGTGGAGGTTGAGAGAGTTATTTAATGAATCCACGTAACCTCATCTTAAATAACACTGACGTAACTACCTGAAGGCAAAACTAGAGGGTAGAGGAAAGTAATTGATTTGGTCTACCTGAGGGAGAAGGTGTTACAGAGGTGAAGGAAATGATCACTTGAAGCCTAACGTGTAATCCTTCCTTACCTAGCACGGACGTAGGATATCTGAAGACGAGACGGAAAGAGGACACCATCTCATACCTGAAAGAAGAAAGACAGTCAGGTAAATTAAACAACACAAAAAGGTAATTGTTAAATTTATTTCTAAAGCAATCTGTTTACACCCTATTCAATCGTGGGAGCTAAAGACAAACTCGTAACAAGATTAAGGACATCACAATCAACCTTTTTTCAACATGCATACACATAGGAGGCAAGAAGTAATAATTATCATAGAGAGGTATACTACTGTCCCCTAATCATCCCTTTTTATACGTCTTACTCTTGACTGGAAGTAAAGACAGACTAGGAGAAAAAAAAAATTAGCAACACAATGAGCCTCTTCCACTTTATCTTCAACAGGGAGAAATGCATTAAAAGACCGAATTTGACCCTCTGTTCTTGTCATTTCAGCTGTCATCTTTTTACAGGAGTGGACGGTTTTGCTTTTTTTTCCTCTTCAAACGCTTCCATTACTGTAAAAAAATATAGTCATTTCAGCTTCCACGGAACACTTCTTTCCGCAGCAGTCACGTTCTGGGGCTGAAGGAGATTAATAACAGTGTAACCAAAGTAGCAGAAAGAACATTATCCAATACCAAGAGGCAAAGCAGCAGCGAGGGAGAAAGTAACAGTAATAAAGTCATTCCAAACCCTTAATAACACTTCTTAAATGGCAGTCACTTGTGTACGTAGTGGTCACACTCTGGGGCTGAGAGACAAATAGGGTGACGAAAGGAACAGAAAGAACTTTATCCAATACCTAAGAGCAAGGCAGGTGGAGTGTGTGAGAAAGTAAGTTATAGAGTCGTTTCAAACTCTATCTAACACTTCCCTATAACTCAACTAACTCAACCCACCACTTACTTAACTAACCCAACCCACCACTAACTCAACTAACTCAACCCATCACTAACTCAACTAACTCAACCCACCACTAACTCAACTCACCACTGGCTCACTCCACTTCATTACGCTGGGCACACTCGGGTACTGAAAAAAAGGGTGACGAAAGTAGCAGAACGAATATTATCCAAAATCTGATGGCAAATCGGGAACAACGAGGGAGAAAGAAATATTTATTGAGTCATTCTAAACCCTGGCTAACACTTCCCCTTACGGCAGCCACTTCACACTCTGGGGATGAAGAAACGAGACGAAAGTAGCAGAAAAAAAACATCCCAATATTTAACCGCCAAGCAACACCAAGGAAGAAAGTAACATTATAAATTCATTCCCTACATGGCAGCCACTTCAACACGTGGAGGTCACACTCTGGGGTTAAAAGAGACACAAAGGGTGACAAACGACAAGGGCCTCTGCCTCCTGGACGCCACGAGCTGAGGTGCGAAGATAGTGATTCATAAAGGCATTAGTCATTATTAGGGCGACACGGGATCGGCTTTTGTGGGCTGATGGGCGGTATTGATTGTCCTCACGCCCTGTCCCGCCGTGAATCGAGGCACATTAGTAACTTCAACACACCTGTCACGTGATGTATTGCCCCGCTGCCTTGTGTTGTGTTGTGTTGTGTTGTCATGTGTTCAGACGGCGCCACCACCACCGGAACGATTCATCAAGGTCCTTCCTGCCCCCCGTCCGCCTGGTTGTGTTGAGGGGTGTTTCTAGGTCGTGTTTTGTTGTGTTGGTTGGTGCGATGTTGAGTTGTGTTGTGTCTAGATGTTGCCACCACCTCTTGAACGATCTATTAAGTTCCATCGGTTGTGTTGTGTTTGTTTAATAGCCACCACCGCTACTAAAATGATCTATGAAGTCCCGCCTGGTTGTGTTGTGTTGTCCTGTGTTGCGTTGTGTTGTTGTGTTGTGTCAAGACGTTGGAGCCGACACCCAAGTGATCCATCAAGTGAGGCCACGCTGTTGGAGGATAAACATCATAACCAAGCAGTCGGCAAACCAATCAATATAGAAACTCTTTAACTCGTATGTAAACTTAATGCATATGACTGAAGATGAATTGTTATGACGTTTTGGATATTGAACGCGTTTGGATTAGACCACCAAAATAAGTAATTGATAAAGCTATACTTGGCTATACAGGCTATACAGACACAACCTCGACTTTTTTTTTTTTTTTGTTAAAGTACAGCAAAATTAAAAAACAAAAAAAATAAACTAGCAACAAATCAAAATCAAATAGGAAACGTGAACGAGGGACTGCAAACACAACCATTCCCCGTTTTCTATCATATCAAGCCCTCCCCCCCCCCTCTCCCTCCCATTCCCACCCTTGTTCTCTATCTCATAAAGGGGGGACTCGATTCCATTTAATATCCTTCCTAAAGTTTATAAAGTAACCAAGAAAAAAAAATAAAACGTAAAAACAAATCAAACGCAAACAGAAAATGGGAATCGGGGACCAAAATACCACCTTAACCCGTTTTCTAACTACCCCAACCCTCCGTCCCTTCCCCTCCCTCTCCCTCCCTTTCCCGCCCTCGTTCTCTAGCTCATAAAGGGGGGGACTCGATTCAGCAACTTTCCGTGATGATTAAGGGCACGGGCGCGATGAAACTCAAGTCTTGTTTACTGGGAGGCCCGGCGAGCGAAGTCTGGCCGGGGTGTCGTCCTGAGCGGGTCTTATTAGGGCCCAAACCGAGGTGGTACCGAGGCGATGCAATAAAGGAAGGTATCCACAGCTCTTCCCAATTTCTCTCTCTCCCTGTCACTGTCTATCCCTGTCTGGCTCTCTGTTCTCTGCCCCTCTCTCTCTCTCTTACTCAATCTGTCTTGTATCTTTCCTCTGTATTGCTTTTTTGTTGTTTCTTCTGGTTTCTGTGTTTCTGACTCTAATGTTCTTTCTTTCTCTGTCTCATTTTTCATCTTGTTAATTTCTGTATCTTTCTTCCTCTATCTATTTCTCTCTTCTATTATGTTTCACTATTCATGTCTACTTATGGTTTAACTTTCCCGGTTTTGTTTTTTTTTGTCTCCATTCTATTTGTTTCTCATTTTTCTTCTTCTCTTTTATCTTATTCTTCCTTATTCACTCAGTCTCTCTCTCCAAGTTTCCTAAAAGGTATTTCTCATATCATTCTTTCTCTGCCTCATTTTTCACCTTCCCGTCTGTGTCTCATCTTTTCCTCGTCGCTGTCTTTATCTCTGCATCTCTCTCTCTTATATCCATCCCATTCTCAAGCTTTCTCTTTCCTTCTCTTCTGCTTTCCCTGTCCCTTTTTTTCATCATCTCTCTCATGTGCCTCCAGTTACATATTTCATTTATTTTCATTTCCCTCGTTTTCTCTTCCTCTATCATCCTCACATCTTTCCATTATCTTTTTCTTCTTATTATCTCCCTCCTCCACCTCCCTCCACCTTTCACTCCCCTCGATTCGTCTTCTTCGAATGCTACTGTTGATATTGCTTCTGGCTGCTCCTCCTCTTCCTCCCCCTTCACTTCCATCTCCCTCCTCTACTTCCTTTTCTTCGTCTTCCTCATTTTCCACATGCTCCTTCTCTTACTCATCTCCCTCTTTCCTCTACCTCTCATCTTGCTCTTCCTCCTCCTCCTCTACGTCCTACTCCTACTCTTCCCCCCCCTCTCTCCCTTCCCCCTTCCGTCCCTCTCTCTCCCTCTCTCTTGTTGACTTCTCGGATAATATGAATCGGAATTAGTAGGAACGCTGCGAGTGTTTGTCGGAGCTAATTGCCCTCTACATAATGGATATGGCGAATGAGGTGCGTTCAGCTGCCTGCAAACAAAATGCCTTTCTTTTTTTCGTCCTTCTTTCGTAATGTGAAGAACGGATCGGAAGGCAAGGCATACTAAGAGAGAGAGGAGAGAGGAAGAGGGATACAGAGAGAAGCAGAGGCAGAGGACGAGTAAGAGGGAGAGGTTAAAAAAAAGTCATTGGCGGGTATTTTTCTTGGGCCCCTCCGCACTTAACCTCAGGGAAGCTTGGCTGTGGCACCGTAGGCTGTTGTGGGAAGAATACGTATGATGGTTAACGACTCTTAGCAAAGTGAAGAGTAAATACGGGAGGCGAGGTGAGGCGGGACCCGAAGCAGCTGTCTGACATTTTTTCTCCTCGTTCCTGAAGGAGACGAAGCAGCGGCGGCGGGCACAGTCAAACACGGCGAGGCGGACACGGCGGGAAAAATCAAAGAGATAAAAATCGGGAATAATAAATTAGTTAATGAGGCTGGCAATGAAGAGACCGGAGCCTTGGGTGGTGGAAAAGGAGATGGGGGGAGGAGGAGGAGGAAGAGGAAGAGGAGGAAAAGAAGTAGAAAATTGTGGTAGGTAAGCGAGCGAGGACTACACTGGAGGAGGAATGACTGGGTGGTGAGGACTGGTGAAGGGGGGGAGGGGGAAGGGGCTGTGGTATGTCAGAGTATGTATGTATGTATGTGTATGTATGCAAGATTGTCGTACATAAGAGCGCCTGGGTCGAGGACAAGAATCAGGACGAAGAGGAGACGATGAGGAAGAAGAGGACAAAGAGGAATATAAAGGAGGACGAAGATGATGAAGAAGAGGAGGAAGATGAGAAGGACGAGGAGGATCAAGAGAAGATGGGGACAGACAATGAATAGGACGAGGAGGAGAATGAGAACGAGAACGAGGACAAAAACGAGGACGAGGAGATCGAAAACGTAAGGAAAAGGAGAACGAGAGGACAAGAAAGCGAGGAAAAGAGATCGAGAACGAGAACACGAGGACGAGAACGCGAGATCGAGAACGAGAACAAAAACGAGGATGAGGAGATCGAAAACGTAAGGAAAAGGAGTACGAGAGGGCAAGAAAGCGAGGAAAAGGAAGAGATTGAGAATGAGAACACGAGGACGAGAACGCGAGATCGAGAACGACAGAACAAAAAGGAAAAAACGAGAAAGAGAACGAGGAGCGAAAACAAGAAAGAGGAGGAGGAAAACGAGGCCAAAAGGGGTTGACGAGGACGAGGGCGAGGACGAGGAGCTGAGGGCCTGGATAGCAGCATTCAGGACGATGATTACAACACACAAGACAAATCCATTCAATTTCCTTGGCTTGGATCCCAGTAATTAACTCACCGTCTCATGTCAGACTAATTACCCACCAAGAGTCAAAACGGCTCATTACACCACAAGCCACCTGCCGGATCACCTCCTCCTCCTCCTTCTGCTCCTACTTCTCCTCCTCCTCCTCCTCCCTTCTCCTGCTTACTGCGTCTCACTTCTCTAGCCCTGATTCCTCTCTTTCTCTTCATCCTCCTACTTCATCTCTTCTTCCTTCACCTTTTCCTGCTTCTCGACATCCTCCTCCTGTTTTTATTCCAACTACATTTACTTTATCCAATTATTTTTCATATGCGTCCTCCTCCTCCCCCCCTGAAGAAAGACTCCTACACGCTTAGATTGAGGTCTTTAAGTACCTGAAAAAGTTTAGTAACATCGATCACTTCTAGTTATTCGAGTTCCAAACTTACAAAACTAAAAATCACGGTCTACAGGTTCAAGCCAGGTGATCTAGTATGCACATCAACAGTTTTTTTTTTCTTTTTCTGAAACAGAGTCATCCGTCACTGGAACAACCTTCCTTTAGTAGTTTTTAAGTGCGGAAACCACTACCCCCTTTGAAAATCGTATCGACCGTTACTTTGATGCCTCCGGAGTAAACTGCACTTAACTAAACGGAGCGCCTTGATCTGTTCTGCGCGTACTGAAGTGACTGGAGCAGATTAAATCACTGGAGCGGGTAGCCTCGTCATGAGCCAATAGTCGTACTGTTACCGGTCTTTCAGTGTTTCCATGTTTTCCTTCCATCCTTCTCCTCCTCTTCCTATGTATCCTCCCTCCTCTTAATGTTACTCGCCTTTCTCCTCATACTTTTCCTCTTCTCACTTTTCCTTCTCCTCTTTCTATGCAATCCCTTCTTCCCCCTTTTCATTCCCTCAGGCTTACATCTCCTTCATTTTGCCCTCTTCTTTTAGTTTCCCCTTCATCGCCCTGCTCCGCCTCCTCCTCCTCCTCCTCACCTGCCGCTCCTCTTTCTCCTTCTCTTCGCTCTTCCTCCCCTCGGCTTCTCATCTTCACCCCTACGCCGTATTCCTTCACACTCTCCTCTTTTACGTTGCTCCTCTCTGATATTCAACGCCCTGAGAATGGCTTTGCTAACACGCCTTTCCTTTAACGTGTTGGTGGTGGTGCTGGTGGTGGGCAGAGCAAGATGGACTCCCGCCGCCGTCACACAGCCTCTCTAGGTGTTGACTCCGCCATTGATCCGACACAAGCAAATATTATTCTTATAAGCGACCGCCAATACGAGAGGGAGGAGAGGAGGGAGAGGGATGTGGAGGGCTATTTACTTCTCCTCCTCTTCCTTCCTTCCTCCTCTTTTTTTCCTTCTTCATTCTTCTCAGTCTCTACACGTTCTTGTTTATATTCTTTGTTTTAACTCTTATTTTTTTCTTTTGCTTCTTCAATTATCTCTTTTTCCTCTTCTTTTTCCTCCACCTTATTTTTCTCTTCCTTGTTTGTTTTCTCTCCTCTTCCTCTTTCCTTCTCCTCCAACCTTATTTTCCTCTTCTTTTGCTTCCTTGTTTTCTGTCCTTCTCCTCTTCCTTCTCCACCTTATTTTCCTCTTCTTTTGATTCTTTGTTTTCTCTTTCCTTCTCCTCCACCTTATTTTCCTCTTCTTTTGATTCTTTGTTTTCTCTCCTCTTCCTCTTTCCTTCTCCTCCACCTTATTTTCGTCTTCTTTTGCTTCTTTGTTTTCTCTCCTCTTCCTCTTTCCTTCTCCTCCACCTTATTTTCCTCTTCTTTTGATTCTTTGTTTTCTCTCCTTCTCCTATTCCTTCTTCTTCTCCGCTTCCTCTATCTCTCTTCCTCTTTCATTCGACCTCTTCATTCTTACCCCAATACGTCTTTTTCCCAATCCCACTTAACCCCCTACCAGTCCCTCCCCCACCTCCCCCTCCTCCTCCTCCTCCTCCTCCTCCTCAGTTAATGGCGGAGGAGATCGAAGTCCATCCTAGGAAACAGAAGCAGCTTATTCATCCTGTAATTTGCAATCAGCCCGGAGTGACGCAGCGCCGGTTATTAGCAGGCATTGTGAGGCTCTGTGAGGGAGGGAGAGAGATGAGGACGAGGAAGGAGGCAAAGGAGGCGAGGTAAGTGAGAAGGAAGAGAGGACGAAGAGAAAGAAGGTAAAGGAGAGGTGAGTGAGGAGGGAGGGAAAGGGCTAAAGGGAATGAGGAGGGACGGGAGGGAGGGAGGGAGTCAAAGGAGGTGAGGTAGGTAAGGAAAGTGAAAGGAAGATGAGTAGTGAAAGTGAAGAAGTGAGGGAGAGAGAGAAGACAAGCAGGTAAAGAAAAAGGAGGAAAGTGAAAGTAAAGAAGTGAGGGAGATAAAAAAACAAAGAGGAAGAAGACAAGGAGGAAGGGAAAGAAGACAAGGAGGAAGGGAAAGAAGACAAGGAGGAAGGGAAAGAAGACAAGGAGGAAGGGAAAGAAGACAAGGAGGAAGGGAAAGAAGACAAGTAGGAAGGGAAAGAAGACAAGTAGGAAGGGAAAGAAGACAAGGAGGAAGGGAAAGAAGACAAGAAGGAAGGGAAGGAAGACAAGGAGGAAGGGAAAGAAGACAAGGAGGAAAGGAGAGAAGACAAGGGGGAAGGGAAAGAAGGCAAGGAAGAAGGAAAAGAAGACAAAGAGGAAGGGAAAGAAGACAAGGAGGAAGGAAAAGAAGACAAGGAGGAAGGAAAAGAAGACAAGGATGAAGGAAAAGAAGACAAGGAGGAAAGGAAAGAAGACAAAGAAGAAGGAAAAGAAGACAAAGAGGAAGGGAAAGAAGACAAGGAGGAAGGAAAAGAAGACAAGGAAGAAGGAAAAGAAGACAAAGAGGAAGGGAAAGAAGACAAGGAGGAAGGAAAAGAAGACAAGGATGAAGGAAAAGAAGACAAGGAGGAAGGGAAAGAAGACCAGGAAGAAGGAAAAGAAGACAAGGAGTAAGGGAAAGAAAACAAGGAGGAAGGGAAAGAAGACAAGGAGGAAGGGAAAGAGGACAATGAGGAAGGGAAAGAAGACAAGGAGGAAGGGAAAGAAGACAAGGAGGAAGGGAAAGAGGACAATGAGGAAGGGAAAGAAGACAAAGATGAAGGAAAAGAAGACAAAGAGGAAGGGAAAGAAAACAAGGAGGAAGGGAAAGAAGACAAGGAGGAAGGGAAAGAGGACAATGAGGAAGGGAAAGAAGACAAGGAGGAAGGGAAAGAAGACAAGGAGGAAGGGAAAGAAGACAAGGAAGAAGGAAAAGAAGACAAGGAGGAAGGGAAAGAAGGCAAGGAGGAAGGGAAAGAAGACAAGGAGGAAGGGAAAGAAGACAAGGAGGAAGGGAAAGAAGACAAGAAGGAAGGGAAAGAAGACAAGGAGGAAGGGAAAGAGGACAATGAGGAAGGGAAAGAAGACAAGGATGAAGGAAAAGAAGACAAAGAGGAAGGGAAAGAAGACAAGGAGGAAGGGAAAGAAGACAAGGAGGAAGGGAAAGAGGACAATGAGGAAGGGAAAGAAGACAAGGAGGAAGGGAAAGAAGACAAGGAGGAAGGGAAAGAGGACAATGAGGAAGGGAAAGAAGACAAGGAGGAAGGGAAGGAAGACAAGGAGGAAGGGAAAGAAGACAAGGAGGAAGGGAAAGAGGACAATGAGGAAGGGAAAGAAGACAAGGAGGAAGGGAAGGAAGACAAGGAGGAAGGGAAAGAAGACAAGGAGGAAGGAAAAGAAGACAAGGAGGAAGGGAAAGAAGGCAAGGAGGAAGGGAAGGAAGACAAGGAGGAAGGGAAAGAAGACAAGGAGGAAGGAAAAGAAGACAAGGAGGAAGGGAAAGAAGACAAGGAAGAAGGAAAAGAAGACAAGGAGGAAGGGAAGGAAGACAAGGAGGAAGGGAAAGAAGACAAGGAGGAAGGGAAAAAAGACAAGGAGGAAGGGAAAGAAGACATGGAGGAAGGTAAAGACAAGGAGGAAGGGAAAGAAGACAAGGAGGAAGGGAAAGAAGACAAGGAGGAAGGGAAAGAAGACAAGGAGGAAGGGAAAGAAGACAAGGAGGAAGGGAAAGAAGACAAGGAGGAAGGGAAAGAAGACATGGAGGAAGGGAAAGAAGACAAGGAGGAAGGGAAAGAAGACAAGGAGGAAGGGAAAGAAGACATGGAGGAAGGGAAAGAAGACAAGGAGGAAGGGAAAAAAGACAAGGAGGAAGGGAAAGAAGACATGGAGGAAGGGAAAGAAGACAAGTAGGAAGGAAAAGAAGACAAGGAGGAAGGGAAAGAAGACAAGGAGGAAGGAAAAGAAGACAAGGAGGAAGGGAAAGAAGACAAGGAGGAAGGGAAAGAAGACAATGAGGAAGGGAAAGAAGACAAGGAGGAAGGGAAGGAAGACAAGGAGGAAGGGAAAGAAGACAAGTAGGAAGGAAAAGAAGACAAGGAGGAAGGACACACACACACACACACACACACACACACACACACACACACACACACACACACACACAGACACACACACTTTCCAATTAACAAGGGCCGGCGTCGTCTCCGTGGCGGCGATGATGATGATGATGATGATGACGACGATGACGGTACCTCGCTTTCGGGACATTCAAATTGGGTAATCAAATTTTAAGATACTTTTTAATGGGGCTCCGTGTCGCTTAATTACACTGTATTATAGCGGGTAATAAAATTCGTTCGCTTTTAATTGTTTATTAAATAACAAATTACACGTTAACAGCATTCCCATTATGACTGCGAAAAATGGACTACAGTGAATGTTGCTTTTAATTACAGACGTGAAGCGAGAGAGAGAGAGAGACTAATGAGAGGAGAGAGAGAGAGAGAGAGAGAGAGAGAGAGAGAGAGAGAGAGAGAGAGAGAGAGAGAGAGAGAGAGAGAGAGAGAGAGAGAGAGAGAGAGAGAGAGAGAGAGAGAGAGAGAGAGAGAGAGAGAGAGAGAGAGAGAGAGATGAGGGAGAAGGAAGAAAAGCATATAACAAACAATACTAAACACATTTCTAACACCCACAGACATCAAAAAAGGAAAACCAGATGACAGAAAACAAGAAAAATGATAAAATAAGAAAAACCGTGCAGAGAGAGAGAGAGAGAGAGAGAGAGAGAGAGAGAGAGAGAGAGAGAGAGAGAGAGAGAGAGACGTAACTTAGCCCTCATGAACGTAATCATTCTACTTTGAAAATAAAGAAAAGTGAACTGACAGCTTAGGATGGACTGGCTGGTGGTGGTGGTGATGGTGAGGGAGAAGAGGGGAAAAGGGAGTGGGAAGAGAGATGGGGAGGACTAGGAGGAGGAGGAGGAGGAAGAGGAGGAGGAGGAGGAGGAGGAAGAGGAGGAGGAGGAGGAGGAGGGAGAGCAGAGAGCATAATTAATTCACTGTAAGAGATCCTGCTTTTTTCAATTGGGATCATGACATCTATACTCTCTCTCTCTCTCTCTTCAATAAAAGGAATCCCACAAAAAACATTCACGGCGCCACGAACAAGAAAAGAGAAAACGGCGAGAAAAACAAAACTCAAAACAAAAGAGGGAGAAGAGAGTAGAATCCAACACCATTAAAACTGTAACTTGCCCTTAACTGAGAACAAAGAGAGAGAGAGAGAGAGAGAGAGAGAGAGAGAGAGAGAGAGAGAGAGAGAGAGAGAGAGAGAGAGAGAGAGAGAGAGAGAGAGAGAGAGAGAGAGAGAGAGAGAGAGAGAGAATCAGATACAGACAAATAATAGTAAACAGAATTCTCGGACAGACAGACACAGAAAAAGGAAAATTAGAAGGCAAGAAAAAGGAAAGAAAAAGAGAGAGAGAGAGAGAGAGAGAGAGAGAGAGAGAGAGAGAGAGAGAGAGAGAGAGAGAGAGAGAGAGAGAGAGAGAGAGAGAGAGAGAGAGAGAGAGAGAGAGAGAGAGAGAGAGAGAGAGAGAGAGAGAGAGAGAGAGAGAGAGAGAGAGAGAGAGAGAGAGAGAGAGAGAGAGAGAGAGAGAGAGAGAGAGAGAGAGAGAGAGAGAGAGAGAGAGAGAGAGAGAGAGAGAGAGAGAGAGAGAGAGAGAGAGAGAGAGAGAGAGAGACGCACCACCAACACCACCACCACCACCCCCACCACCACCACTACCACCACCACCACCACCGCCACACTGTGCAATAAAGAACAGAGGCGAAGGAAAAATGAAATCCAATTAACGCTTGGCAATGTTATGTGAGAACGTATTGTGAGTCTCGCCGAGAAACAATAGCACACAAAAGTTAATGAATGGACATGGTGATATTTTACGGCTGGACTTAATGCCTACTGCCTCCTCCCCCCTCCCCCTCCCGCTCCCTCTCTCTCACCCTCTCTCTTCTCTTCCTCTCCCTCTTTCTCTCTCTGTTACTCCTCCTCCTCCTCCTCCTCATTCTTTTCATCCTCTTCGTCTTTCTGCTTGTGTTACTGCTCCTCTTTTTACTTTTGTTACTTCTACTGCTACTACTACATCTACTACTTCTACTACTTCTACAACTACTACTACTGCTACTGTTACTGCTGCCTCCCTTCTACTCTTCCTTTTTCTACTGCTACTTCTAATACTGCTTCTACTGGTTCTATTTCCCTATTAACATCAACACAGGTCTCTCACTCTCACTCTCTCTCAGCTGGCCAGTTCCACAAGCAAATGAAATAAATTAAACCACAGCCCTCCGACAACCCTTCGCGTCCTATAGGCTAATTTTCCTCTCCCTAGCACACATAAGTCCACTGCTCTAAGTCTGCCTATTCAACCTACTGTGTTTCCCCCTTCCTCGCCTCCTCGTCCCCTCCTGGCCCTGCATGCTACTTGAGTTACCCTTTCCTCGTTCCTTCTTTCCCTCTTAATCTCCTTTCCTCTCCTATTCCTTGAATACGTACGTTATAAATTGGTCTGTTTTTCAAGAGATGTCAATTTTTTTTAGTGTGGTGTGTTTTCCTTAATTTTTTTCCTTCCTAACTTCCTTCCTTCCTTCCTTCCTTCTCTCCTTTCCTTGCCTTTCCTTTCCCTTCCTCTCTTTTCCTTTCCTTTCCTCTTTATTTCCTTCCTTTCTTCCTTACTACCTTTTCATCCTTTCTTATTTTCTTTTTTACTTTCTTCTTTTCTTCCTTTCTTATTCTTTCCTTAATTTTTTCCTTCGCAACTTCCTTTTCTTTCCCTTCCTCTCTTTTCCTTTCCATTCTTCCTCCTATCCTTCCTTTCTTCTTTATTACCTTCCTTTCCTTTCTTATTTTCTTTTTTACTTCCCTCTTCCTTTCTTCATTCATTCATTCATCTCCTTGTGTCTCTTCGTCCTCTTATAATTTTCCTTCCGCACTCCTCCCGTCCCTTCCTGCTACTTTAGGTTCCATTCTTTCCTTCATTCTTTCTTTCTCCTTCTTTCCCCCTCTCCTAGTCCTTCCCATGCTTTCCTTTTACTCCTTCCAAACACTCTTTCGCATTTCCCTTTTCATGCTACTCAACTTCCATTTCCTTTCCTTCCTTCCCTTTTGTCCACTCATCTATCCTCCTCCTCCTCCTCCTCCTCCTCCTCCTCCTCCTTCCTACATGCAAAGACACACAACCACTCATTTCCCTCCCTCTTCCTTCTCAAGCTATGCAGGAATACTCTTCGTTTTCGGTTCTTCCTATTATTTCGTATCTCTCTCCTGTGAAAGCCTCCATTAATCCTGCTCTAAAGTGAACGAGTATTTATCCTGAGAAACGGAATGAAGAATCACTACACTTGTTCCTTCCAGTAAGACTCCCACGTCCGTATTATAATTAGAGGGTCTGTCTGTCTGTCTGTCTGTCTGTCCGTCTGTCCGTCTGTCCGTCCGTCTGTCTGTCTGTCTGTCTGTATGTATGTATGATTTGATGAAACGTAGTAATGTGTTTCTCTCTTCTTCTTACGTTCTTTTTAAACTTTCATTTAATTGCCAATATTCTCCTGTTTTTTTTCAGACTCTCACATGATCACTTATTTTCTCACGTTCTTTTCAGGCTCTCATTTGATTACATATTTTCCATCACATCTTATTCAGTCATCACAACGTTATATTTTATTTTCCTGGTGCTCTTTCTTGTTATTATTATATTGAGACGCTCATTTGGTTCCTCTCGTCATGCTAAATTCCGCTTATAAAGACACAATAGACTGATCCTTTTACTTGTTTCTCTATTTGGAAGCTTATTTGATTATCTATACACGGTGCCACTACAGCATCTTTTTACACACACACACACACACACACACACACACACACCATCCCTATGCTCTGTTTTTTTTCTCTCTCTCACTCGTTTCATATTTTCTTTCGCACGCTGCCTTCCATTTGAACTTTCTCCAGCCATAATTATTTTTTCCTCCGGTCTGTATTCTCTTCCCTTACCATTGAAAGTCAAAAGTTGGCCCCAAAAGCAACTTCTCTTACTGATGTCTCCATAAAGAACCCCCCTCCCCCTTTTACCTCCCTTCATGCCTCCCTCCCTTACCGCCCTCTTCCCCCTTTCCTCGCAGGCTATATACAATTCCCTACCCCCCTACTCCCCTACCCCCTCCCCCTCTGCACGCCAGCCAAGGAAAACGTAAATGCCTGGGAAAAAATAACAACTTTCCCAACACAGTAATTACAACCAAGGAAATCTCAATATTTAGCCAACTTTCCCACTTAAGATAGACTGCTCCCTAAACTGTGGAGAGGGCCCGGCGCGAAGAGGAGGAGGAGGAGGAGGAGGAGGAGGAGGAGGAGCTGGATGAGAGAGAGAGAGAGTTCGGAGAAAGAGAAAGAGAGTGCCAAAAGAGAGAAGAATAGAAGGAAAGAGAATACCAATACCGTCTGCAAGGGATGTAAGGCGGGATGTGTTCTTAAAAGATCTCCCAATTATATGAAGTGAGAGAAGACGGATGAAAAAAAGACGCAGATGGAAAAATAAAAAGTAGAGAATAATTAAGTCGCCTTTATTTCCCTTCCTTCATTATCGCGGAGAAATTTCACTCGACAACCTTTTAAAATCTTGAGGGCGAGCGTCGTCACAAGAGTATATATAAAAAAACACAGGGAGAAAAAAAGAATCCAGGTGCCCCCAATCAAGGTGAGTCATTAATCAACACGACAGCACGACTCAGCCAGGTGTGAGGGCCACGGGGCGCCCAGGTGTGGCACAGAAAGACAGGTGAGGCAGCTGCGTCCAGGGAGGGAGACACCTGCACCTGTTTACATCTTTGTTTGCGAGGTAACATTTTTTTTCCGTTGAATCTGAAGCGTGTGATTTGGATACTTGAAATGGATGAAGACTGAAGGAAAAGCATATAAATGGAAAAGAAATAAATATAAATAGACGAAATACTTGTTAGTCTTCGAGGTATCCAGTAAATTATAAACGTAGAAGTATGTGTGAGAGAAAGAAAGAAATATTTAAAGGGAGAGAGTGCTAAAGAGTGAAACAAGACAGAGACAGACATACAGACAGACAAACATGGATATAGACAGACGGACATACCTACATACATACAAAAAATACCCTCATTGACAAGTTACCAATATTTTCTTTGTCTGATCGCGTTGTATATATTCTTTACCGCCACCAGAAAACGAGAAAAAACTAAAATAAAAACAAGTACGAGAGAAAGAAAGAGGGAGAGTGAGGGATAAATAGAGACAGAGAGGCAACAATACAGGGAGAGAGGGTGAGGGAGAGAGGGAGAGAGAGAGAGAGGGAGGGAGTGCGAGGGGCCGGGAGAGAGAGGGAGAGGTACATCGTTGAGAATTATTTGTGTGTGAATGTCTCCAATTTAGCGGCGCGTAAGTTAGGCGATGGGAGGCAGTTCCCGAGATGGATTATAATAAAACCTCGTGGTGGTCCTGCCTCGCTGCCCACCTGCCTCCCTCTGCTTGCCTTACAGCCTTCCCTGCCTCACTGCCTCCCTCTGCTTGCCTTAGAGTCTTCCCTGCCTCACTCGCTACCTCCCTCTGCCTGTCTCACTGCCTCCCTATGCTTGCCTTACAGCCTTCCCTGCCTCACTGCCTCCCTCTCGTTGCCTTAAAGCCTTCCCTGCCTCATTCGCTACCTCCCTCTACCTGTCTCACTGCCTCTCATTCCCTGCCTCACCACCCTTTGTCAGCCTCACCACCTCCCTTTCCCTCACTACATCTCCCTTTGCATGAACCACTACGTCTCCTGTCTGCCTTACAACCTTCCCTTCCTACCTCACTACCTCACTCTGCCTGCCTCACTGCTCTCTCCCACACTACCTCACCTGCCTTCCTTTACCTTTCTGTTGCTACTAATACTGATTCGCTTCAAGGTCACATATACACTTACTCTCACAAACACACACACATACTCACGCAAACTCACACACACACTTGGATACGTGGGTAGAAGTATCTAATGCCCACAATATCGCATTTAATATATATATATATACACAATAAAACTTGGTCAGTCATGACATCTCTTTTTACGATTAACTCAGTTTAAAGGAAAAGAGTACACAGTGACCGTTACCAAAGTTTCTCTCATAACCTTAACATCTAAACGTAAAAACACACACACACACGCACTCACTCACACTCACACACACACACACACACCACCACCACCACTAACAGCTTTTTACGTGGCCCTGTCCCCAAACTTCTCATATTACGGTGATAAACTACCACCTGGGCCTTGATTACAGGTGGAGGGAAAGGTGTGCACTGGGGCGTGGGTAGGTGTGTCCGAGCTCCCAGCAAAGGCCAAAGAAACGGTTCCCATTCACGCAGGGCAATAAACAGGTAACAGGTAAAGCGGCCCGTCTCACCTGTAGGCTATCACGCGGCCACAGGTGTTTCGATTTCAATCAAGGCGAAGCGGTATAGGAAAATAATCAAAGCCCGTGTGATGGCCGCTGTCAGAGGCTACACAGGTAATCTTCAGGTAAGCAGGTGTAATCAAGGTTTGATTCTTCGCCGCGCGGCTCGGTCTGCGGATCATGAATATTTCCCGCCTGTGTGTCATCGCCGGCCGTAATCTCCCGGCATTAATCGCTCAAATGAAAGCGTCACTCCTATCCAGAAATTAAACTTCAAAAGCCCCGGCGGACGTCACATGTATAGGAAACAATCCATTGACGGTAATGCAAACTTAATAAACTGCAAATACCGAATGAAAACTGAAATATACTTCATGGAAATCAATTGTCATTCATTCCAGTAATTCCTCGATGAAGATTGGTCCTCTCCGAGCTCCGAGTGGCCAATCACCGCCAAGAAACTGCCGGTCATAGAAAAGCCGACGCCTTTTATTGGCCCGCGGCGAGGCGTGTTCGGCCACTCGCCTCCCTCATCACTTACTCCCAAAGCACTACTTACCCGACAAACATTAACAAACTTTTGTGAGGACGTCGACTCAATAACGCCAATACGCGGCAAACACTCAGACAAATGGCTAATATATAATTGATAATCCCGCGAGGCGCCGCTCAGTGTCCGACATTTGAACAGTAAGAGCCATTTACGGCGGTCGATGCGCCCATGATACAGAGCCCAGGCGAGCCCAACTGAGCACAGGTGAGCCAAGGCGAGCTGAAGGGGAAGCCAAATTGAGCAGAGATGAGCCGATTTTAACAGTGGTGCGCCGAGTAGAGCCATGCTAAGCCGACCTGAGCCAAGACAAGACGAAACAACCCAATCAGAGCACAGGAGAGATGAGACAAGTTGAGCCGAGATGAACTGAGCCGAGATGAAATGAGCCGAGTAGGATCACCAAGCGACACCAGTAACCTCTTTCAATCACCTATGCAAAACCAACAAAGCCGAATTGAGCCAAGCCGAACCAAACCGAGCCGAGGTGAGGCAAGACGAGCTAAGACTGACCTGACCTGACCACCACCACAACCTCCACCTCAAACCCAACCTCTACCATCGCCACCACCATCACCCCCACCCCCACTACCACCACCATCACCCCCACCCCCACCACCATCACCGTCACCACCCGCTCCACTACCACCACCACCAGTATATTGACACCTATTCATCCACCTTTCACGGAGCTAAGAGCCGCCACGTGCTGAGTGCTGAGGCTCAACAGGCGCTGCTGGTAATTAGTGAGGCCGCACCTGTACGCGTCAGCACCTCAGCCTCTCAGGTAAGGCTCCCCCGGCACACCTGTCCTCACCTGTGCTTAGTCCCTGCCCATGTAATAAGTAATCTTACCTGTAACACCTGCGCTTCTACCTAGTGACACTGTTCAGTATTTTTTAAGAGCGTGGAACAAAATAAAAGAGAAAAGAAGGAAAAGCACAGCAATAAAAAAAATAATGGAAAACCCGAAGAGGAAAGAGTAATTTTTTAGGGAGATAGAAAAGAAAAATAAGAAAAGAAAAAGAGTAGGAAACGACACAAAGGAAAAAAAAAAGGTGTCATTAATTAGAAAAGAAGAGAGCAAAAGAGAAAGGCAATGTCATTAACAAAAATAAAATGACGCTTCGATAATTTTTGAAAGAGGAAACAAAAAAAAAATTGAAGAGATACTGAGAAAGCTCGAGGGAAAGATTGAGGAAGGTGAGGAATAGAGAGTAGAGATGGAAGAGGAGTAAGGTGAGTAGAAAGAATGTCTAGGAAGAGGATAAAAGTAAAAGAAAAGAAGACCGTATGGAGGAAAGGACGTGGGAGGAAAGAAAAAAAGTATAGCGGAAAAGTGGAAAAAAGGAGGGAGGGACGAGGGAGGAAGGAAGAAAGGAAGGAGGGAAAGCAGTAGGAGGGACGAGGAAGGAAAGAAGAAAGAAAGGAGGGACAGGAGTAGGAGGGACGAAGGAGGAAGGAAGAAAGGAAGGAGGGAAAGCAGGAGGGACGAGGAAGGAAAGAAGAAAGAAAGGAGGGACAGGAGTAGGAGGGACGAGGGAGGAAGGATACAGCAGGAAAGAATAATAAAGTAGGCGAATGAAAAGGAGAAGAAAGGACGAAGAACGGAAGTAAGATTCGAAACATGAAAACAAATAAGAAAGAAACGAAGAGAAATGAGAAACGAAGGAGAAATAGGAGGGAAATTTAGGAGGAAAGGAGTAGATAAGGATATGGGTGACCGGAAGCACAAAAGTAGAAGAAAGGAAGGCAAGAAGGAAGTACAGGGGAAGGAGAAAGAAAGAAGGGGATGAGGGACAGAAAAAAACAAGAATAGGAGGAGGAAGGAAGAGGTTTAGGAAGAATAAGATGGAGAGCAAGGGAGAAAAATTAAGTAGGGAGAGGAAGCAAGGATGGAGAACAAGGAGGAAGAAAATATATACAAGAGGAGGAAGAGGGAGAGAAACAGTAGGCACAGGAGTAGGAAGAGGAGGTACTGTAAAAAGAGGTACAAGAGGAGGAGGAGGAGGAGGAGGAGGAGGGAAAGGGAGGTAGGACTGCAATACTAGACAGTCTCCTTTCCTCCCTCCCTCCCTTCCTCCCTCCCTTCCCGCATTTACCTTCAAACATAAGATTTAATGCCACTCTTGTGTCTCCTTTTACGCCTGGTCGATCCATTAGGTAAATTACCCTTCCTTTTCTACCTGGACTTGAGGCTCGGCGGTAATTTTAAGCACGAGTCCTTTCAAAGAGGAATTACGGAAATGAATAGCCATATATTTGAGGACGAGAGAGAGAGAGAGAGAGAGAGAGAGAGAGAGAGAGAGAGAGAGAGAGAGAGAGAGAGAGAGAGAGAGAGAGAGAGAGAGAGAGAGAGAGAGAGAGAGAGAGAGAGAGAGAGAGAGAGAGAGAGACACACACACACACACACACACACACACACACACACACACAGACATAACGACAGACAGACAGACGCAGATAAATTAACAAAACAAGGGAGAAAAGAGACAGAGACAGGGACTGAAACATAAGTAACCAGATAGACAGACAGCAGACGAATAGACATTATGAGGAAACAAGCGACAGAAAGACATACAGACAAAGGCAGCGACAAAAAGCAGCTTACTTACACGTTCATTTGTTGTTCGTTTTCCTCGTTTGATACTTCACACTAAAAGGAAATAGTTACCGACGCCAATGTAAGAGGAAAACCTTCAAGGAAAAGTATCCCAGAAGTTGAACAAAATATGAAAAACAAAATGTAAAACTAAATCCCAAGTGTGTAAAAAAATATTCACTCTCCTTTTCATTTTGCCATTTATGAAACAGCAGCAGTAAAGGAAGTCGTGTGTGTGTGTGTGGGGGCGCGTGGGTACATGTATAAACGCACAGGTATTTTGCAGGTGTGGTCAGAAGCGGCGGCATGTGTGTTTGTGTGTACCTGTCTCTATGTTGAGGTCTGTGTACCTGAATATGTTTGTATGTACGTATATGACCAATGAATGTGTACCTGGTTGTATGTATAAGGTGTGTCTTTGAGTGTGTATACCTGTGTGTCTATGTTCAAGCGTGTGTAGATGTTTCTGAACGTTTCTGCGTGTATGTGTGTGTTTAGGAGTGTCTACGTGTCTGAGTGTTTACGTATAGATGCTCAGGTAATTTGCAGGTGTGATCTGGGCGGCGTGTGTAAGTGAGAATGATCGCAGGTAATCAGCACAAAGCCCGCCGAGGCACGCAGGGACTCAGGTGTTCCGTCAAGGATCCACCTGTAATCACCGCGCGCCGCCCACCTGCTCTCCAGCCTCCCTCACCTGCCCGTCCTCCTGCTCAATCACGTCCTCTGTCTTACCATCCTACCTGACCAATTAAGAGACATCCTACCTCTGTTTTCCTACCCTGCTTGACCGATCAACACCATCCTACCTCAATTTTGCTATCATATTTGACCAATCACGAACATCTTACCTGAATCCTCCTATCTTATCTGACCAATTACTGACATCCTACCTCAATCCTGCTATTCTCTGTAACTAATCATCACATCCTTCCACAATCCCTCTATCCAAACTAACGAATTTCTTTTCTCTTTATTTTATTTTCCTGCTGCACTAATGAGCTACTTTTCCCTACATGTATTCTATCCCTTCATTCTTAATAGTATTTTCTCTCTATTCAACTGTTTATTTTATCGTCAATTAGTATTATCTCATCGTTACAGGCTGCTTCTATTTCCTGCCTCATTCATCTTCCTCCACTTCTATTAATACCCTTTATTTATCTAGTCAATCAATAGTTTCATCATTCCAAGCTGCTTCTATTTCGTCCCGTCGTTTCCCACTTTTATTTAATATGGTCTCTATGTAGTCAATCAGTAATATTTCATCGTTTCAAGTTGTGTCTATTTCGTGCCTCATCCATCGTGTTACGCCTCTGTTTAATATCCTCTCTATTTCAATGGAGTTCATTTTTGGAGTCGGCCATCCACTCTGTGTACGGAAGACTTATTCTCATATATCACAATTCAATATATTTTCTGTCATCCTGTCATCCATCATGTTGATACTCAGCGATCCTCTTTCCCTAGGCCGGCCGCTCTCTCTGCCTCTCTCGTGTCCGTTTCTCTGTGTCTGTCTTTCTCTGTGTCTGTCTTTCTCTGTGCCCGTTTCTCTGTGTCCGTTTCTCTGTGCCCGTTTCTCTGTGTCCGTTTTTCTGTGTCCGTTTTTCTGTGTCCGTTTCTCTGTGTCCGTTTTTCTGTGTGTTTCTCTGTGTCTGTTTCACTGTGTCCGTTTCTCTGTGTCCGTTTCTCTGTGTCCGTTTCTTTGTGTCCGTTTCTCTGTGTTCGTTTCTCTGTGTCCGTTTCTTTGTGTCTGTTTCGCTGTGTCTGTTTCTCCGTGTCTGTTTCTCCGTGTCTGTTTGTCCGTGTCCGTTTCTCAGTATTCGTTTCTCTGTGTCCGTTTCTGTGTCTGTTTTTCTGTCTGTTTTTCTGTCTGTTTTTCTGTTTCCGATTCTCTGTCTGCTGCTTTGTGTCTGTTTCAATGTCTGCTTCTGTGTCCGTTTCTCTGTTTCTATTCCTCCGTGTCTGTTTCTCTGTGTTAGTATTTGTACATGTATGTGTCTGTATGTGTATCTGTCTGTGTCGGGCTATCTCCTTGTCTGTGTCTGAATCTGTCTGTCTGCAACTGTCTGTCTGTCTGTGTCTCCGAGGTCTAGGCACTAACTCTTCATACATCAGTGAACATTATTTGATCCACAACAGAACTTCCGAGAAAGCATTGGGGTAATTCCGTTTAGAAGATTTCAATCACGCCTCGGTTCGACCCTATGCCTTTTTTATCTTATTGCCTTCCATTCTAACATTTTTCTTTTCTTTGCACTTCTTTACTAAGCTGTTTATAATTTTTACGTATTGATAGTTGTATTTTTGTTCTTCCTTTTGCAACCTGTTTGTAGTATTTTTTATTATTTTTTGCTGAGTAGTCTTCTATTCCACCACTGTCCCTCAAATCCTTTAATATATTCAATGTTTCTATTTATATTCAGCGTACCTCTCCCTCTCTTTCCTAAAATCGTTTCGTACAGTCGTTAAAACTCAATATTAAATGGTTATCGTCTCCTCTTCAGACATTTCCTTCATTATGCATCCAACAGACACGCCTTATCGCCGCCACGTCACCGGTAACGGGTCTCGAGGATGGACCGAGGTTGCAGTGAACCAAACCAAATGTGTTTACGATATTTGTGTTAAGTATTGAAGTATTATCATAAACGTATACAAAGTTAGTGTCTATACCTCGGAAATAAAGACAGACAGACAGACAGACAGACAGACAGAGACAGACAGACAGACAGACAGACAGACAGACAGACAGACAGACAGACAGACAGACAGACAGACAGACAGACAGACAGACAGACAGACAGACAGACATAGACAGACAGACACAGACAGACAGACAGACAGAGAGACACAGACAGACAGACAGACAGACAGACAGACAGACAGACAGACAGACAGACAGACAGACAGACAGACAGACAGACAGACAGACAGACAGACAGACACAGACAGACAGACAAGAGACAGGCAGACAGACAAGAGAGAAAGGCAGACAGACAAGAGAGACAGACAGACAGATAGACAAACAGACAGACAGACAGACAAGAGAGACAGGCAGACAGGCAGAGAAGAGACAGAGACAAACAAGAGAGGCAGACAGACAGACAGACAAGACACAGGCAGACAGACAGACAGACAAGACAGACAGGCAGACAGACAGACAGACAGACAGGGTTCTATACATCTTGTTCCGTAGATTCTATCGATAGAGCTTTTTTGGAATTGAAGCCTTTTTTTGTCCGGAGCAGCAGCGCCGGAATCCATCCTAAGTGATCGTAGTCTTTATAAACATCGCAGAGGGGCAGCCTAAAAATGCTAAAATGCACGACATGATAGGAAATGCCTGTCGCAATTTCCGCTAAAAGCATCGCCATTTTTACAGCGACCCCCGGCGAGTCCCAAAAATTTTGAAAAGAACAACAAAAAAATTAATACACTGTTAAAAGAGAGAGAGAGAGAGAGAGAGAGAGAGAGAGAGAGAGAGAGAGAGAGAGAGAGAGAGAGAGAGAGAGAGAGAGAGAGAGAGAGAGAGAGAGAGAGAGAGAGAGAGAGAGAGAGAGAGAGAGAGATAGAGAGAGAGAGAGAGAGAGAGAGAGAGAGAGAGAGAGAGAGAGAGAGAGAGAGAGAGAGAGAGAGAGAGAGAGAGAGAGAGAGAGAGAGAGAGAGAGAGAGAGAGAGAGAGAGAGAGAGAGAGAGAGAGAGAGAGAGAGAGAGAGAGAGAGAGAGAGAGAGAGAGAGAGAGAGAGAGAGAGAGAGAGAGAGAGAGAGAGAGAGAGAGAGAGAGAGAGAGAGAGAGAGAAAAAAAAAATTGTATCCCCCTACTTCCCCTACATCCATTACTACCCAAACAACTCACGCACACACACACACAAAAACACACACACACACACACACACACACACGAACAGACACAGACACACACATATTCTTATCACTCCTTCCAAACTCTCCCTCCATTACCGCTCAGATAATCGTGGTCAACTATTTACACTTTCTCCCTTGTTTAAGCTATCAGAACGCTTAAAAACATCCCCCATCAACGCCTTGCACCTCGCGACTTGTATACCTGATTTAAACACCACTTAGAAACACCCCAGTACACTCTTACCTAACACCTTAAGCAGATCTAACACGAGGTGATCACGTGGAAATATCTCGCTTAAATTATATCAAAAACACCTCTCCTCCCGAAATTGACCTCTCTTTTGGCCGCTCATTACTCCTGTCTTTGTGGGAACAGCGATCAGCGGGCTTTTTTCTTTTTTTTTTACACCTTTTCTTGTTGTTCTTGAGCTGTTTCTTTAGCTGTAAAAATATAATAAATAAATAAATATCATGGTTTATAATTTATTTAATACACACACCAACTGAACGAAAATCACTACCAATCAGCTCTACATATTTGCCACCCTACACTAACCCCCACAGATCACTCACCCCCACTGACTTTCTCTCACACCCAACACCCCATCACCCTTTCACTCGCCCCACTCACTTCTAAAATTACTACCGTGTCAATGCTACACACCTGCTGCCATATTATGTTGCTTCAGAAAGTCCGCACCTCAATTCCTTACACGCCCGTCCACTTAATTTACCTTTTACCTCCGACAATCAAACTACATACAATACTACACACCACCACTCCTATAAACCAGGGGGTGTGAGGTTCAAAGGTGCCAGATCGTTTTCCTTAACCTTTCATATTTACCGATTTCAGACCCCAAAACTGTCTCCTGCATCCCAATAACGAGATTCATTTATGGTTGTCGTTGCAATCGTTAGTTCCTGGAGTGTTTTAGCAATTCTTAAGGGTCAGAAATCGAAAAATACGATGCTCTGAGTACGACAATCTGGTAACGGGTGTGAGGTCGGACATAAGAAATTCCGACTCCAACTCCAGGAAATTTTAAGGTTGCGACCCCGACTGCGACTTCACACCCCTTGCTATAAACACCCCCTACATCACCACCACGTCCGCCTACAATCCCCCAACATCAAAACCACTAATACCCCTACAAACCCACAGTCACCACCACCACATCACCACCACCACCTCTAGACCCCTCAAACACCAACACCACCTTCCCCTAACACCACTGCAAACCCCTTTAAATACCACCAACCACCATGAACACCACACACACTACCACTCCTATAGCTCTCCCCATCAACACCACAAAACACCACACCCAACCTTACAAACCCCGTTCACCAGCACCAGTGTCTGTTTCTCTGTGTCTGTCTTTCTGTGTCTGTGTCTGTCCACCACCAACCCCTACAACCTCCCCCCTCCTCCACTTCAACAGTCTCACGCACGCCACCCCACCAAAGAACCCCCGCAACAAATGGCTGTCACTCTTCCACTCTCCGGCGGCGGGTCGTGGGCAAACAGAGGTACACGACTATGCACTCGAGGCTCGGCGGCGTGCTGGAGGCGCCGGACAATGGTGGGATTAATAGATCGTGTGTCCGCGCCTTGGAAGTGTGCGGGGGAGGGGGTGACTGGGGGGAGGGCGTCATCTCAACACTGGCGGGGTATTAAGAGGTTTTGGAAGAGCTTGTTACGTGTGCTTTCATTCCTTCCCTTGTGGTACCCCGGTGAAGTGTTTTTTGTTATGTTTGTTTTTGTTTGTGTCTTGTCGGATTTCTGTCTTTCTCGCTGCTTGTCTTTGTCTGTCTGTCTCTGTCTGTGTTCCTGTTTCTGTTTGTCTTTCAGTTTGTTTGTCTTTTTTTTCTGTTTCTCTCTCTCTCTCTCTCTCTCTCTCTCTCTCTCTCTCCGCCCCCCCATGATTTTCTTTTTCCTACTTTCTTAAAGACATTACTTTCTTTACAGTCAACCTTTCCAATCAGGTTTTTAACGGAGTGTCCCTTGTCTCCATCATATTTTACTGTCACGGCATTTCCTTTTATTTTTCAACTTTTTCATTGGAACTTTTTTAAGCCCCTCAGGTACACGCCATTAGCCTGTACTTTTAACTTCATAATGATGCATTGATTATTCTCTTATGACAGGTACTTACTTTTACCTTCCCTGCTTCTCTTTTCCGACTGGTACGTTTCATTATGACATCAGTACCTCTCTTTTACATCGGCTTTTTATCTTTTTGTTCATTACAGATTTTCTTATTCCTCTACGCAGTTTTTTCTATTAATTCCCTTTTCCCTTATCGCCTTGGTATCATCCACGACCCTTCATCTTTCAATATTTCTTATTCCCTACGCACTTCTTATCTTACTTTTCCCCTTCTTCATTCACTAAGCTTTTCCTTAGATAACTATAAGAATACTCACTCCATTTCATACACTTTGCATTTCCCATCATCACTCTTGCCTTCAGCCTTTAACTCCCCTTCTTCCTCATCTATCCTCTTCACAATCAAAGACACCTTAATTCCCTTTCACTCCACCAACACACAGAACACCCCTCTTTCCCATTCCCTCATCCTTTACCTTCTTTTCTCATTCCTTCGCCGTCCATTCCCCATTCCCTATCTTCACAACACAAGATATTAGCCCTTCTATCCCATCAACATCACATTTTTCACCTTCCTCATCATGCAGACGCCTCTTCTACATTCTCCCATACCGTTTACCTTCTCTTCCAATTCCTTCGTCACGCTTTTCATCTTTCCTATCTACACAACACAAGACATCCACCCTTTTACCCCATCAACACACATTGTACTTCCCATTTTTCTCACCGTACACTCTCTTCCTCACCCCCTTATGCCTCTACCCTTCTCTTCTCATTCCTTCGCCCCCTATTCCACCTTCCCTATCTACACACCACATTACATCGCCATCTTTCACATCATACACCTCTCCACATTCCCTCATTCAACTTACTTTTTTCTTTTCGTTACTTCGTCGCCCATTCCATCTTCACTATCAACACAAGACATTCACCCTTATACTCCGCCAACTCACGCACCACACTTCACCCTCTCCTCAGCACTCACCATTCACGACACCCTCACCCCTGCGATTCTTCATCAAGTGTTACACCTCACCTATCTCATCACACCTCACCCTTGCCCCTTCCTTGCCTCCCTTACCCCTGCACGTCACCCCCTTACTTTCTAATGGTATGGAGGAGGAGGAGAGGAGGAGGAGATGGTGGTGGTGTGGAGAGAGAGAGAGAGAGAGAGAGAGAGAGAGAGAGAGAGAGAGAGAGAGAGAGAGAGAGAGAGAGAGAGAGAGAGAGAGAGAGAGAGATAGAGATAGATAGAGACAGAGAGAGAGAGATACACAGAAAGAGAGATAGATAGAGAGAGAGAGAGAGAGAGAGAGAGAGAGAGAGAGAGAGAGAGAGAGAGAGAGAGAGAGAGAGAGAGAGAGAGAGAGAGAGAGAGAGAGAGAGAGAGAGAGAGAGAGAGAGAGAGAGAGAGAGAGAGAGAGAGAGAGAGAGAGAGAGAGAGAGAGAGAGTCTTTGTTGACGTGTTTGCATCTCGTTAATAGCCCGCACAATCATTACCTGGCTCCCCCGACACGGCCGCTCTCTCCCTCCTTTCTGCGCATAATGAGGGATTGCCCATTAATTGTGAGACCTTTAGAAAGAGTTGGTTTTTCATCTCGCGTCCGTGTTGTGTGTTGCTGTCCCTGTCTGGGGGGGGGGGGGGGACGCTGCCTTGCCCTCCCTGCCTCCTTGTTAAACCTTGAGGTGTGGCGAAGGGTGTGGCTGGTAGTGTGGCCTCTCTTAGTTCTTTTTTTTATGTTCTAAGTTCGTTACCCTTGCCTCTCACTCTTGTTAAACCTTGCGTGGCTATGAGGTGTGGCTAAGGGGTGTGACTAAGAGGGGATGAGATAGTGTGGCTAGAGATGCGGCCTCTCTCAGCTATTTTTATTCTAAGACCGCTATATCTATCACTACTGTTGGACCTTGTGTGGCTAAAGGAAGTGGCTAAGTAGTATGGCGGTGGGATGTGGCTAAGTGGTGTGTCTAAGGAGTGTGGTTAAGGGGTGTGGCTTAGAAGTTTGGATGTTCTTTGTGTATTTTTTTTTTATTTTGAGTCCTCTACCCTTGCTTGTCTCTATTGTTGAACTTTATGTGGCTAAGAGATGTGGCGAGGGTGTGTGGCTGCCGGCTGGCTTTCAAAGAGTCCCCATCGTAGTGTCATATCTCTAACACTAGATATCACGCGTCACTAAGGCAACGTCACGCACTCTTTTAGCGAGAACGTCGGTTGTAAGGCGTGACGGGAACGTGTGTGTGCGTCTGCGTGAGCGTGCGTGTGCGTGTGCGTGTGCATGTGTGTGTGTGTGTGTGTGTGTGTGTGTGTGTGTGTGTGTGTGTGTGTGTGTGTGTATCATGTGGTTATTTATGGTTTATTCATTTATTTACTTGTTATTTCAATGCATTTCTTGGTGCCTCTTCCGCCTGACCTAATCTTGCATGAGGTAACTTTTTTTATTTATTTGGGTATATTTACGTCATTCCCCTTTCATCGAGTGGTCATTTTTCATTAGTCACTCGCTGTTTACTTGTTATTCCGAAGAGTTTACTTATTTCAATACATTTCTTGATGCATGTTTTACCCGACCTTATCTCTATCTATCTCATATTTTGGGGTACATTTCCGTCACCCTGTTTTCATCGAGTGGTCACTTTTCATCATTCACTCGCTGTTTACTTGTTATTTCGACGAGTTTACTTATTTCTTGATGCATCCACCGCCTAGCTAAATCTTTATCTATCTCATATTTTTGGGTACATTTCCGTCATCCCGCTTTCATCGAGTGGTCATTTTTCGTCACTCACTCGCTGTTTACTTGTTATTCCGACGAGTTTACTTATTTCTTGATGCATCCACCGCCTAACTAAATCTTTATCTATCTCATATTTTGGGGTACATTTCCGTCATCCCGCTTTCATCGAGTGGTCACTTTTCATCACTCACTCGCTGTTTACTTGTTATTCCGCCGAGTTCGCCGCCGCGTCCTTCGCCAGACCTAATCCTCACGTATCTTTTAATTAGTCGGTAAAGCAACACGCCCAGAGAACTTCATCAGCTCTCGTCGGGGCCCTAATGAAAAACTTCTTTTGATATGAATTTTTACGTTCGTTCTGGCAAATTGTAGCCCAAGCCTGTAATTACTTTAAGTCCCATTATCCCGGCTGAAACAAAACACCTTACTTGAGTTCACTTTTTGGCCTCCATAATTATGAAACACGTTAGTTAATTGCTTTCACTTCGTTATGTATCTCTGGAGCACAACTCCGGCTTAAGAACTTAAAGCGGAAAGTGTGTGCGGGAGAAAATAGAAGAGTCAGAGAAGCCGTGGAGAGGGGAAGGAGGGGAAGGAGGGGAAGGAGGGGGAGGAAAATGAGGAAAGGAATATGAAAAGTAAGTGAAGCAGGGAAGGAAAAGAGCGCAGACAAAGGAGGAAAGGAATTTATGAAGGACAAGAAAGTCTAGGAATCAGTGAAGCCAGAACGGGAAAAGAGGCGCAGAGAAAGGAGGAAAGGAGTATGTAAAGGAGGCAAGAAAATATGAGAAAATAAAGTCGGAAAGAAACGGAGTGAAAAAAAAGGAGAAAAGTCAGAGATTTAAGAAAAAAAAGAAAAGAAAACGTACGAGGAAAAGAGCCGATCAAACCGAAAAAGAACGTGAAAAGAAAAAAAGAAAATATAAAAGGATAATCCGACGGCGACATGATGAGACGCAAATGGCACGGAAAATGTTAAATAAATGCACACTGATGAAGATGACTCTTGAATGAACAAAGGAATAACAACAGAGTAAAATTTCTTGTATGAATCACAACTTAAGACTGAAACACCAACACAACTTACAACGCTTGACTGATGCACCGCTGAAGAAGTACGTAACAAGCTGGGAGGAAATGTTCTTTAAGTGAAGCTTGGAAAAAAAAAGAGTCGAATCGTTAGTAACAACAGATTCAAATACCTCTTATAAAATTACCAACACAGATATGTAGATAGACATACAGACAGACAGAGATACATTGATAAACAAATAGATTGGCTTACTGAAATCATATCACAATTCAACTATAAATACACACACACACACACACACACACACACACACATGACGTCCGTGCCTCGTGCGTGGCTCCTCAAGGTCGCCGGGGCAGCCTGACCATAACATGACACTGGCAGCCTGCAGCCTCGCCCCCCGCCAGCCGCCGCCTAACAAGACTCCCTCCACGCCCGGCACAGCGACCCGCGCGCCCTAACGAGGGAGCTCAGCCGCGCGCCCTGAACTGGTCGTTAGCTGTAACGATGCACCTGACATGAAATAAATTTCCCTAAAGGTCTCCAATAGAATTAAACCCGCTAATGGCTGCCTCCCGTTGGGCTGGGACGCTGTGCAAGCCCCGCACTGGAGGACACCGTCTCCACGCCGCCTCTACGCCGCCTCCGCGCCTCCTCCACACGCCCGCACGCCCGCACGCCCGATGATTCGACACTGGACACCATCTCATCGCCCCCTCCACTTGTTTCCATGCCATCTCCACACCACCTCCACACCATACCTGCATCACCTCTCTGCCTCCACCTAACCCCCTCTACATCTCTACACCACCTCCAAGCCACGCCCACACGCCCAACACTAAAGGACACCATCTCAACGCCCCTTCCACGCCATATCCACCACGCCATCTCCGCTCCGTATCTGCATCACCTCTCTGCCTCCTCAAAACCTTGCTCCATACTACCTCCGCGTCTTCTCCACGCCTCCCACGCCCCGCCCGCGCCCACGCCAGGCTCAGGTGACTCCCACTCCCGCCGCGTGCCTCGTGGCGGTCCAGCTCCCCAGCAAGGCAATGTTGTGTTCCAGGATGCTCCGTGTGCGATTTTCTCCTTCTCCTCCTACGGCGCTTTTGCTCTCTCTCTCTCTCTCTCTCTCTCTCTCTCTCTCTCTCTCTCTCTCTCTCTCTCTCTCTCTCTCTCTCTCTCTCTCTCTCTCTCTCTCTCATTATTTTATTCCATTACTTTCTCTTTCCCTTCTGGCGGCTCAAAAGTCTCCTGTTTAAAGAGGAACGTATTATATAATTATCATCTCTTCCTTCTCCTCTACAGTTCAGTGATAGGAACCACCGCAGTATATCGCCGTACAAATATTGCTTCATTACTATCTGGTTTCCTTTCTGATTTTCTGGGGGCCTGCTGTGTCTCGTCTAGCATTCTTTCTATAATTATTAACTCATCTTCCTGTCTTCTTCTTAATACACCCACAGCTCACTCTATATTTCTAACACTTACATCCTAAATCATCATATCCTAACACTACTCAAAGTCATGTTCTTATAATATCAAATCTCTCTAGTTGATTTCTTTTATCTGTGCATCCCGTCTAGCCATAAGCAAGCTCACAGTTCTAATATGATCGTCTGTATTGATCTTCTCTCGAGTCATCCTTTCCATTAGTCCTAATCTATAAAAAAAAAAAGTAAATTTATAGCTCACCAAAATCGCGACTTTCTCTTTCCAAAATCCTTCTGAAGACATGAGACAAAGGAACAAGAGATAAAAAAAAGAATGGAATGCGATGAAAGGAAAAGATTATAAAGAAAAGGAAGGGAGAGGAATAGAAGAGAAAGGAAAGGAGTAGAAAAATCACCTCGTCACCGTCAAAAGAACGGATTATTAACATTGCCGATATCACCTGGAAAAAAAGGAGGGAACGAGAGAGACGAAAGACTGATTAGGAGGAGGAGGAGGAGGAGGAGGAGGAGGAGGAGAAGAGAGACTATGCATGAGATCACCGCCAACACCCACCTCGTATTAGCAACGCCTACCACCACCACCACCACCTCCACCTCCACCACCACGCCCGCCGCAAAAGCATTCTGATGTTTCTCCCCAAGTTTGATGGTCTCATCGTCACCCCAAGAGACCCGCGTCCAGGGAGGGAGAGGAGGCTGGGAGGGGAGGGGAGGAGAAGGGAGAGGAGAGGGCAGAGGGGGATAGGAGTTGGGAGAGACGAGAGGAGACGAAGGGAGGAAGGGGTAAGGAAAATGAAGAGAAGCAAGGTGGGGCTGAGAGGAGAGAGATGAAGGTGAAGAGAGAAGGAAAATGGATAGAAGAGAGAAGGGAGGGGATTGGGAGAGAAGAAAATGAGGAGGAGATAAAAGAAAAAGGCAGACGAAAGAGAAAGAGATAAACAGATATACAGTGTTTTTCCAACCAGTATTTAGGACTCTCTCTCTCTCTCTCTCTCTCTCTCTCTCTCTCTCTCTCTCTCTCTCTCTCTCTCTCTCTCTCTCTCTCTCTCTCTCTCTCTCTCTCTCTCTCTCTCTCTCTCTCTCTCTCTCTCTCTCTCTCTCTCTCTCTCTCTCTCTCTCTCTCTCTCTCTCTCTCTCTCTCTCTCTCTCTCAGTACATCTCTTTACTCGGCACACAACCCCCTCCAGCTCCCTCCCTGCAAAAAAAGAAAAAGAGCGACAGAAAAAAAACATCATCATCATCATCATCAGCGGCAGTAGTTTACATCCGAGCCGCGGAGAGAACTTTGTGGTCAGTCGAATCAGACAATGGAAAATACGCAACTCTCCGCTACTAATTAAAACTGCGGCCAATACCATAATCATTAGCAATATCAAGTTGAGGTCTATGGTATGGAATGCACCACCCACCGCCACCACCACCGCCACCGCCACCACCGTTACCGCCGCCGCCACCGCCACCACCGCCGCCGCAACGTTGTATTTCATTAGTAATTAAAAAAACGCACAATCAACTTTTGATGTCGGCCATCACTCCAAATGATTTCCTATAATTTGATGGGGATGGGATGGGATGAGATTGGGGGAAGGGCTGAGGGATGAGGGGGGTTGGGGGGAGGTGAGGGATGCTTGGTGGTGGTGGTGGTGGCGCTGGTGTTGTGGTGGAGTAATGAGGGAGAGGAGGGAGAGAGAGGGAGAGTTAGGAATGGAGGGACAGGGAGACAGGGAGGAATGGATGGAGAGGGAGGGAGGGAGGGAGAGGGAGGGAGAGGGTTAGGAATGGAAGAAGAGCGGGGAGAGGGTTAGGAATGGAGGGAGAGGGAGGGAGAGGGAGGGAGGGAGAGGAATGGAGGGAGAGGGAGGGGCGCAACACATCACAGAGATTCAACTCCCACAGACATACATTTTGAACCTGTTTTAAGCACGTTTGTGTTGCGATTTGTGCTGCATTGTCAGAGAGAGAGAGAGAGAGAGAGAGAGAGAGAGAGAGAGAGAGAGAGAGAGAGAGAGAGAGAGAGAGAGAGAAATACCACACATACACGCATGACTACCTACATTTAACCCTTTTGGTGCTTATTCTGTGCTTATGGAGACGTATAAATGTGTGTGTGTGTGTGTGTGTGTGTGTGTGTGTGTGTGTGTGTGTGTGTGTGTGTGTGTGTGTGTGTGTGTGTGTGTGTGTGTGTGTGTGTGTGTGTGTGTGTGTGTGTGTGTGTGTGTGTGTGTGTGTGTGTGTGTGTGTTTTTAGCGCATAAATTTCATTATTATGTATACTTGTCACGAGCCTGTATGTGCGTGTGTGTGTGTGTGTGTGTGTGTGTGAATGCAATACATCCATGTGCACAAAAAAAATACTTTAATGATATCGACGTGTTATGAATGTGTGACAGAGCAGGTGAACACACGGCCAGGTAACGAGGAAAACATGAGGAAGGTGTTAATGAGACGCGGCCCGAGAGAGAGAGAGAGAGAGAGAGAGAGAGAGAGAGAGAGAGAGAGAGAGAGAGAGAGAGAGAGAGAGAGAGAGAGAGAGAGAGAGAGAGAGAGAGAGAGAGAGAGAGAGAGAGAGAGAGAGAGAGAGAGAGAGAGAGAGAGAGAGAGAGAGAGAGAGTAAAAAAAAACAGACGAGAAAATGAAACGAACAGAAAAAGAACGAGAATGTATGAAAAAAAAAATATAGATAAAGACGTGTGAGATAAACCACCACAGGCATACATATTTCAATCATCAGAAGCAGCAATAGTAGTAGTAGTAGTAGTAGTAGTAGCAGTAGTAGTAGATGAAGTAGTGTAGCAGTAGTAGCAGTAGTAGTAGATGAAGTAGTGTAGCAGTAGTAGTAGTAGTAGTTGTAGTAGTTGTGTTCAGTCAATGTTCAGCGAAGACTTGTCACTTTTCATCCGATATTCACTTAAGGACCTTATATAAGTTCAGTCAAGAGGCAGGGGAGTCATCCATGGTCTAGTCAGGGTTCAGTCAAGAGTTAAAGAGCTTATTCATGCGGTGAGTCAGGGTTCATTAGTGAGAGTAGTAGTAGTAGTAGTAGTAGTAGTAGTAGTAGTAGTAGTAGTAGCGGAAGGAGAAGTAGCAGGAGCCTGAGAATGAACAACAATCACACACACATAGCATCAATAACACCAGAAGTAGCAGCAGCAATAAGCAGAGTGGCAGCAGTAGTGGCGATGGTCGTAGTGGTGGTGGTTGTGGTGGTGGTGGCAGTGGAGGGGAAGGCAAGGCAGATGCGAGTACGAGTAAGCGAGGCTGGAACGCATATAAACGGGACTGCCGAGTAACGAGGGTTGTTGTAGGTAACGAGGTGGGACAGTACAAGCTTGTTAGTATTGACGAAGGGAAACTCTTGGAGCCGCAGGCCTATGTGGGGAGGAGGGGCGGCCGGGGAAGGGGCGGGGCTCGAGCGGGGAGAACAGGGAGGTGGGGGGAGAGTCCGGGGCGAGGAGGGCAAAGGGGCCGAAAAAACTAAACATTGGGGAGGAAATATAAAAAGATCATGAGGAACAAAAATGACTGAAGAAACAAGAGAGACGAAAATAGAGGAGAGTTTGTGTTTGTTGTTCAAGGAGAGATAGAGAGGCGGAAAAATACTTCGGCCAGGGAGCAAAGGGTAAGGTTAAAGGGAGAGAGGTGTACTTACAGGCGATATACAGTCTCTCTCTCTCTCTCTCTCTCTCTCTCTCTCTCTCTCTCTCTCTCTCTCTCTCTCTCTCTCTCTCTCTCTCTCTCTCTCTCTCTCTCTCTCTCTCTAAAGCACATTCATACCTATAAACCCTAATTCCAGGTTCAATTTGGGGGTTCAGTTAGAGAATGAAAGGTCGTGTTCTCTAAAAGGTGGGGTTCAGGTGAGGCTCAGAAAAGTTTTAAGTGATATCTCTGGATGATCTGCAGGTTATGGTTACGTTTTATTATTTGTAAGGGTTTAATGACTCAGTTGGGAGAGTTCAAGTTCAGGGTTCAGCTTGGGTTAAGTTTTGAGGGTTCAACCAATATTCAGTAATGAGGATTCAGTCAGTAGAACCTGTCAGCGATTAGTCAGGTGTTAGTCACCGTTCAATTAGAGATACAAGCACAAAGATCAGTCAGCGTTCAGTCAAGTGAGTTCAGTCAGACATCAATCAGCGTTCATTCAGATGGGTTTATTCAGGGTTAGAGTCACGCAAACTATATAAATTCAGCCAGTTCAGTTCAGTTAGTCATGTATTTCAATTCAATCAGACAGGTAGCACTCATTTTTCGTTTAATAATAAATCAGTTATTGTTCAGTCAACGGTCAGACCCAAAACAGATCATTCAAGATTCAGTGAAATCGTCAGTCACTGCTTAGCTCAGTTAGGGAGATCATTCAGCGTTTAGTTAAGCGGGTTCAGTAGCGGTAAGGGTTCAGTGAAGGGGTTCAGTGGCGGGGTTCAGTGAGGGGCTGGGCCAGGGTTCGGGGAGGCCGCCTGGAGTCACGCTAACCATATACATTCGCGTCACCAGAACAAGGCGGCGTCCCCCTGAATATCCATATTTTAGACTTTCGCTGATCTTATATGCATTGGCGTCCACCTCCCCCCTCCCCCTCCCCACTCCCTCTCCTTTTTCCCTCCACCTCTCCATCACTTTCCCTCCTCCCCTTTTTCCCTCCATCCCTCCTTCAGTTCCCCCCTTCTCCCCCTACACCTTTCCTTTTTCCCTCTTTCCCCTTCCCTTACTACTACTACACAACTACTACCACTACAAACGCTACTACTACTGGTCATAATAAATAAAAAAATAGTAATGAAAATAATAATCATAAATGCAAACAAAAAACTAACAAAGCCAATTCTTCTCAACTTAACTTCTATTCGTAACCCCCCAAAATTGAGAGCATCTTCACCACCACCACCACCTCGAAACCATCACCATCACCATCACCACCACCACCACCACCACCACCAAGAAAGACAGTAAGCACATAAAAAATTGAGATCCCCCTCATCACCACCACCACCACCACCACAGCCACCTCCAAACCATCACCACCACCACCACCACCACATCTAAGCCACCACCACCACCACCAACAAAGACAGTAAGCACATAAAAAATTCGTGAGGACGCCAAACATCTCCTTGGTGAACCTTGCTGATTTATGCTGGGTACGAAAAATGACTACATAATTAGTAAACTTTCTAAATCTTTTAAATAGTGGGGCGGATGCGTTAATTCGCGGGGATCAGTGGAGCAAGTGTTTACAGAAGCGAGGCAGCAGGCACCCCACACCCCCGGCTTAATGCAAGTGCCTGAACGCCCTCGGTAAACACGCCTTGGAGGGACAACTTTGCAGGTTATTTATTATCATTTTTCCCTTCTTTGCCTCCCTGTCCCTCCCCCCCTGCCAAGACTCTTTTTTCTTCTTTAATTCCGCCTTGAAATCCTTGGCCAAACAACCATTTTTCCAGCTTCCCCTGATTACCAGCTCGTAATTAAAGTGGGAAAGATCGAGGCCAACAGATAACCGCCATCAAGCCACGTCAGATCACCCGCGGCCAAGATCCCCCCCCGTGATAAAGCCTTAAGTCTGTGTGTGTGGGAGTGGGGGGTGGGGGAGGAGGGAGGGGTCTGTCTTACCACGCCCTGCCTTTCCTTAGCCTCGTCGACTTTTGTTTCTGTACACTCACCAAGACAGCCAGTTGATTAACCCCATCCCGGGCCCCTCTTGATTATGTAGTGTTTTTTTTTTTTTTTTGTGTGTGTGTGTGTGTCTGTGTGTACGTATATCCGGGTGTGCGTCTTTATCTCGCCCCGCCTTTTCTTCGTCTCGTTACCTTCCTGCACATGAAACCGAGTCACCAAGACGCACAATGATAACGATAATCCTCCCTTTATTGTGCCTCATGGGTGTTTGTCTGAGTGTTGTTTTTTTTTACAGTAAAGGAAACAGGTCGAGCAAAAAAAAAAGGAACAATAATGAAAAAAAGCCCGCTACTCACTGCTCCCACAAAAGAGTCAAGAGGAGTGGCCGAAAGATAGGTCAATTTCGGGAGGAGAGGTGTCCTGATACCAAACGTGTATGTCCTCCGATCACCCTGCCCCGCCTTTCCTCGCCCTTGTCTTCCTTCCAACACGAGGAGTAGAATTTGAGTGTGTTAATAAGTGTACGCATGTCTGTCTGTCCTAGCACCACCATTTCCAACCAGTTCTCCGTCTCGTTAAGTCTGTAAATGTCTGTGTATGTCAACATTGCCAGATTATCGTACTCAGAGCCTCGTATTTACCGGTTTCTGAGCCATAGCTATTGCCAAAAAACACCAATAATTAACCATTTTAACGATAACTATATACGAAGGCAGTTATTAGGGTCGAGGAGGCAGTTTTGGGTCGGATATCGGGAAACACAGAAAGCTGAGTACGACAATCTGGCAACGTTGGTGTGTGTACATGTCCCTAACTCTAAACTCGCCCGGCTTCATCTCCTTTCTTCGTCATTGCCCAGCCCAGGACCGACCAGCATCACCCCGCCACGCCTCATCTTTATCTCCCAGACAGGACGCCCCAAGGATAGCATGATACGAGGGACCCTCCACCCTTGTTTAGGCAGGAGTCAGGATTTTGGGCTCCGTCAGGTTTGTTTAATTAGACCGAAATGAAAATTGTTCCAAGTGCTTTTTCTTCCTTCCTTTGATTTTTTTGTTTTATTTTTCCCTTCCAGTGTGTCTAATTAAGGTAATGAATGTAATGTTTGAAGTTTTGTGCGTGTTCCTCAGGGATTTTGTTTGTTTGGTCTTACTAATAAAAGATTTTGTCCTTCTTCGCCGTTCAATTTATTATATTATTTACGCCCATTGTCTTTTCATATACCATTACAATAAACTATGTGAACTCTTTAGATATCGATCCGTCCACCTATTCTTTTCATTATCCCTTTATTTTACCATATTTTATCACCTTAATGCAGGTCTGAACCCTTCCCTTTTTCTATAGATGTATATTTTAAGTTTTTCCTTTCAATCAAGAAATAAAATCAATTTCCTGAACCATTTACACACCAATCTATTCGCCAATCACAATTCCACACCACAATTCCACCACGATTCCACCACATTTCCACATCACAATTCAACCACAATCCCACACCACATTTACACACCAATCCATTCGCCTATCACAATTCCACATCAGTCCTCCCTTCTTGCCCTTCTGACCTCTCTTTTTTTTTTCTTTCTGTATATTTTTAAACCAATTCCTTTTACTTTACCAAAACCACAACCTCCTCAAGTTTCTATCTAACAATCCATCTGTATGAAACTCCATTTTATCACAATCCTCAACCCTCCTTATTTCCCCCTCCAATCACCTTTTCTTCAATGCATGTATAGCTATTTTTGTATCATTTTCTCTAGATCCGCCAATACAATAACCTGAGGATGCATTTATATAACAATCCATCCATTTGAAACTCTCTATCACAATATCTCAACCTCTCTCGTACACTCCCTTCTTCTTGCCTCTGCGATCCACCAGCTCCCCTTCCTCCTCCTCCTCCTCCTCCTCCCCTCCTCTCCTCGCCCTTCTCTTCTTTCCCCTCCCACACACCACCCTTCTCGTCCTACCTCCTCCCGCCGACTCCTCCTCTCCCTCCTCCCGCCCTCACCTCTCCCTGTCTACTCTCCCCCTCAGCAATGGCCATGCATGTACGCTCGTTAGTGGGCCGCAGCGGAGAGCTAGTTACGTCATGTCAAAAGAGGGGGGCGGTGCAGGCTGGAGGGTATAGTTAGTGACTTGCAGACCCCGGCTTTGTGCGGCTCCGGCTTGTGGGGTGTTGGTTTACACTAGGCTGAATACTGTGTGCGCGGGGTGGGGCCATTGGGGGAGGTTGTGTGTGTGTGGGTGGGGGGGGGGGGGGATTTGCGTGTGTATGGGAGTATGGGGGAGAGGGGGTTTATGTGTGTGGGGAGGGTTGTGTGTGTGTGTGTGTGTGTGTGTGTGTGTGTGTGTGCGTGTGTGTGTGTGTGTTATAGTTTTATGAAATAGCACAGTTTGTCTTCTCTAAGATTATCATTGTCTTTCCCCCGATCTGTCTTCTTTTGATAGTGTTATGCTTTTCGTTTATTGACTTTGCTTCGTTCTTTCTTATCATGTACTCTTACTCCCAATGCCGAATTTAAAAATGACACGGGAAACAAGGCAAAAAATCGCACCACACACAGACTCCTCACATTGTTGACTTCCGCCTTTTTCTTCTCTGTATCTTAAACCTGAACGTAAGAACAGAACAAGCCAGAAGCGAAAAAAATCACTAGTCGCATTTGATATTAGATTTAGTGAAACCCAAGGGAAAAGAAAATATATAATCCACAATAGAATCTCTGCATATCGTTCATAGTCCTCTCCTTTTTTCTCCTCCGCGACTTCAAACCTGAATGTACGGGGAATAAAACAAGCCAGACGGAAAAAATATCCTTCTATATGTTATCACAGTCTTTGGTGCTAAATATAAAGCAAGCGAGGGGAAGAAGAGCAAAAAACAAACACCATAAAGTCCCTCCGTAGATCACAATGCTGTTTTTTTTATTTTATTTTTTATTCCGCTCTACGTCTTAAATTGAATGTAACATGAACAAACTAAACGGGCCGGACATTTTTGACCTCTAAATTTACAGAAACTCGAGAGAAGGTAAGAAAGAGGTTAAGCGTTATTCGCATCATATTGTTCATAGATTTCTCTTTTCCTTCGATTTTCAAGTGAATCTGACTCGATCAAAATAAACTAGACAGGAAAACATATTGATTGGGCGTTTTCAATATATACTAAAGTTCAAATATCTAAGAATACATAAAAAACAGAGAGCATCCCATTTTTATCTCTGTTTTAAACTCCGCGTGATTCGGATTAATAAAGGCGGGGCAAATACGTTTTTTTCGTACCAAATTCAGTCACATATTCAAAAGGAAAACTAACCAAACAACATTCTAGTATAGTTTAAAGTGGCCTATTTTGTTTGTTTGTTTGTATATTTACGTTCCAAACTGTGACTAGACAAAGAAACACACCCTTCATGAGGTATTATTATTATTATTATTATTATTATTATTATTATTATTATTATTATTATTATTATTATTATTATTACAGCAAAGGAGTCAGTTCAAAGGCATAAAAAAAGGAAACAAATATGAAAAAAAAGCCCGCTAGTCACTGTTCCTAATAAGAGTTAGAGGAGTGGCCGAAAGAGGGGTCAATTTCGGGAGGTTACAATTTATACCGCTCTTGTGTCCTCTTTCTGGGAGCACTGATTTGTTGATTTTTTCTCACTGTAATTAGCCCTTCAACTGTCTTCTTTGCTCTAAAAAACATGTTATAAATAGTCTTCCTTTTTGTTTCTATATATCAAGACGCTTACTGAAATGAAAAGTCCACCATGTAATCCCTGCATATCGTTTTCAGCTTCCCATTTTCCGTTCACGTCCTCCACTTCAGGATCAACACAACAGGCAACACTCACAACCAGGCATCGCTTTGACGCTCCCGGTTTCTTTCTTTGCTCTTAACGATGATCACCTGGTGCTCTCTCTCCCTCCTCCTCTCTCTCCCTCCCTTCCCTCGCATCACCATCATTCACGGCGCAAAAAGTCATTGTTTGGCGCTAAAGAGTGTACGGCCAATATGCGGGTGCGGCCAGCGAGCGAGGGAACTTTTCAACAGGCACGAGACTTTTGTGTGCGGGTATGCAGAAGAAAGAAAAGAAAAATAGGAGTGCAGTAGTTAAGGGATCGACTGCAAACGAACTCCAAAGCTCCCCCGTTCTGCGCAGCCCAACTTGGAGAGCCTTGCGCTTTATACGGATTTATTCTGCTCGCCACCTGAGGCTCCGTAGCTGCAGTTTTTTGTTTGAAGGGGAAAAAATTATCTTCGCCAGGAAATTATGAGCTGTATCGCGGGATGGATCTATGGAGGAGTGGACGCCGCGGCCATCCACCTCGCGGCTTTACCGGAGCAAAGAAAAGATTCGTCTCTGCCAGGAAATGATAAACAGCAATAAACCTTTGTGTGCAAGGATGGAAACTCTTTTTTCTGTACTTTCACATTGCCGTTTTAATAACTGAAAGAGAACGATTAATTTCAAGTGGACATTTGCTGTAGATACACTGTTTATATTTGTAAGTTTTAATATTCTTATTGAAATAGCACACGTTAATATATATTTATATCACAGTACACCAAAACTTTATAATTAACTAAATAATCCAGTTTATATTTTCTGTGGGTTGATATATCATTACTTATTGATCATATTGATATTATCAATAACAGTAGTCGTAGTCGTATGGGTATAGTAGTAGTAGTAGTAGTAGTAGTAGTAGTAGTAGCAGTAGTAGTAGTAGTAGTAGTAGTAGTAGCAGTAGTAGTAGTAGTAGTAGTAGTAGTAGTAGTAGTAGTAGTAGTAGTAGTAGTAGTAGTAGTAGTAGTAGTAGTAGTAGTAGCAGTAGTAGTAGTAGCAGTAGTAGTAGTAGTAGTAGTAGTAGTAGCAGTAGTAGTAGTAGTAGTAGTAGTAGTAGTAGTAGTAGTAGTAGCAGTAGTAGTAGTAGCAGTAGTAGTAGTAGTAGTAGCAGTAATAGTAACAGCAGCAGCAGTAATTCCCGGTGATCGCCAGGTGAGGCGGTAATTGGTCACGATAAAATAAGACTTCATGATAATTGTGTGAGGCCTCGCGCGGCTAATGAGTGTTTTATGGGCGGACATTGCCGGCTGGATGACCACCTGTATAATTACCGCTACTTACGTATTCAAGGTTAAAGGTGTGAAATATGCAGCCTCGTCAAAATGCATTTAAATCTGGGCCATACAGTGCCGGCGTTATGCAGAAAAATGGCAGCAATGTATTTCCCGCTCGCACAATACACGGTAATTAAAATATTCACGAAAAACATCACAAACGCGTGTTTTATGGACGTGCGTGCGCTGTAAATTCAGGTCTTGAGGGAGAATTTGACGTTTAAAAATTAATGGTAACACCGAGCTTGATCGTTGTTTTGGGGGGGTATTTCTCTTCTTTTATATGGAGCTGCGTGTTTACAAGGCATTTCTCTTCTTCTTTTTAAATCTTCAAAGTCGTCCTTATCTTAGCCTTTCTCCTCCTTTCTGTCTTTCTCTTCTAGTTTTTTTTCTCTTCCAGCCTTTCTTTTCCGGTCTTTTTCTTCTCCCTTCTCCTGATATTTACATTCTTTCCTTTTCACTCCTCGTCTCTCTCTCTCTCTCTCTCTCTCTCTCTCTCTCTCTCTCTCTCTCTCTCTCTCTCTCTCTCTCTCTCTCTCTCTCTCTCTCTCTCTCTCTCTCTCTCTCTCTCTCTTTACCCCTCTCTCTCTACCTCTCTCTCTACCCCTCTCTCTCATCCCCTTCTCCTTACCCCCCCCCCCCCTCACCACCTTAACAAAAAATACACTCACGAGCACACACACGCACACACACACACAACTCCACACACACATACCTTTCCGCAGCTCCTCAAATTCAATACCGGTGACGAAGGCCATCACTAAGAGGGAAAAAGCGACGCTAAATGCACCTGCTCATTGTTCCTTTCGTAATTGGTTCCCTCCGCCTTCAAATGATGCGGAAAATTTATTAGACGCGCGCCGATACAAAGAGTCTGTTAAGGGTAGGCAAGTCAATACTAACAGAAAAGCTTCAGCAAATGGAAGGAGTGGGGGGAAAGGGGGAGGGGGTGGAGAGGGTGGGGGGGGTCGAGGGGGGGTCAAAGGGGAAGGGGTGTGCCAGTCCAAGATCTATAGTTACTGCAGGGCTGACTCTCTCTCTCTCTCTCTCTCTCTCTCTCTCTCTCTCTCTCTCTCTCTCTCTCTCTCTCTCTCTCTCTCTCTCTCTCTCTCTCTCTCTCTCTCTCTCTCTCTCTCTCTCTCTCTCTCTCTCTCTCTCTCTCTCTCTCTCTCTCTCTCTCTCTCTCTCTCTCTCTCTCTCTCTCCACCTGTTCCTATCTCCCTTTTTTTCATATCTTCCTTCCGTTGCCGCCTCCTCCTCCTCCTCCTCATCCTCCTTCTCTTTCTCCTATTTTTCTTCTATGCTTCGTTTTGTTGCTCCTCCTCCTCTCCTTCCTCCTCTTCCCACTTCTTTTCTTCTACACATCCCCGTCTTGTCTCTCCTCCTCCTCTTCCTCCTCCTTCTATTCTTCTCCTATACTTCGCCCTCCTCCTCCTTCCCATTTTCCTTCCAGTGTTTCTTTGCATGCTGTCATTTTTATACCTTAATCTGCGGTTTTTGGTTCACGACCCTCTGTTTCTGTTCTTCCTCTCCTCCTTATGTCAGTCCTTCCCCTTCCTCTTCTCATCTTTTCTTCATTCTTTCTTGCAACCCCTAAGCAAGTCTCTCCCTTCCTCCGCCTCCTCCTCTTCACTTTCTATTCTCTTTCTAGTCCTACGCTCTCCAACTCTTGCGTCATATAGTTTCTCGTTAAAGTATTCATGATTGTATGTTAGCTGTATGGGAGTAAGTATTGCCAGTTTTAAGTCGTTGTGATGTTATATTATCATTGTTTAACGTTAATAAAATCGTGATTCATCTTAAACCCAAGACGTTGTAGTTAAACGAATGAATATTTTCCTTTCCTTTTTCTGATCTCATTGTTCCTCATGTGTTGCTTTCTTCTTTTCCACTAACACATTTATCAACCTTGCTTTCCATATTTGTTTTCCTCTTTTCCACTAATACATTTTTATCAACCTTTCTCATCATATTTTATTATTTTCTTTACCAAATCTCTATCCTTTGCTTGTGTCTGTGTGTGTTTGTCTGTCTCTCCTCCATCAAAACACATACATCCTCCTTGCTTCCCATTTTTACGTATTTCCTTCACTAAATCTTCTTGTCTATGTCTGCGTGTATATTTCCTTCCTCTCCATCGACGCACCTTTTCCTTTTTTTACACCTTTTTTGCACCTGGACGGCACTAATAACTCGGGTATTCCCCTCAGACACAGTCCTCATGTCGGGATAAGAAGTTGAGGAGAAGGGGGAAGGAAGGAACGGAGGGGAGAGGCCGAAAAAAGGAAAGAGAGGAAAAGGGAGGAGAAGAGGTAAGGACAGGAGGATGTCTGACGAGAGAAAAATGGAGGGAGGAAGAGGAAACAGGGGCGGCCGAAGTAGAAAATAGAGAGGGGGAAAGAGAAACAGATGAAGGGAGAGAAGAAAATAAGAGGACGGAGAGGGAGAAATAATGAGTGAGAGGAAGAATTGAACGGGATACTAGAAAGAGGAAAGGATAATAAACGAAAAGACGAAAAACAAAAGAAAACAGAGAGAGGAATATAATCGGTTGAGAGGAGGAATTTAACTAACTGTACCATAAAGGGAATAAAAAAAAGAACGATATGTATCACAAGAAAGACGAAATTTAATAAGAGAAAATCAAGAGAAACAAACGAGAGATGTAAATAAGAGACAAGATGAGGGAGGAAAATAATCGGCTAACAGGAGAAATTTAACTAACTGTACCATAGAGGGAATAAAAAAAAGAACGATATGTATCACAAGAAAGACGAAATTTAATAAGAGAAAAGCAATAAAAAACAAACGAGATGAAAATAAAAGACAAGATGAGGGAGGAATAATGAGCCAAAGGAACAACACCTGAGCGACATCTTGCAAACTCGAAAAGACTTAACGAAATAAAACGAAAAAGATAAGTAAAAAAAAAAAAGGAAAGTAAGGCAGAGGAATAAATAATGAGTCTATGGAAAACATTAACGATACATTATAGATAAAAAGAAGAAACTTAACTACCGAAAAGAGACTAAAGAAACAAATATATGAGAGGAAAGAGGGAAATACGTAGATGACAAATGAAAGAATTATTACACAAGCGAAAATTTGACGTAATAGAACAAAAGCGAATGAGGAAACAGAATAGACAAATATTGAGTTAAAGAAACCAGACAAAATCCAGGAATCATAATGTAGGACTTTACTTAACAAAACTTAGCATGTAATTTATATCAGAAAAAAAATAATAGAAAAAAATATGAGATACAGACAAAAGCGAAAAAAACATGCTAACAATATAACAAAGAAAACAGTGAATATGTAATAAAAACAACGAGAGAGAGAGAGAGAACCATTATTTTTCCATAGGCGATCTTATAACGGAATTCAAGGACAAATTGCTTCCCAAGAGTACCTTATACCTTACCGAGAGAGAGAGAGAGAGAGAGAGAGAGAGAGAGAGAGAGAGAGAGAGAGAGAGAGAGAGAGAGAGAGAGAGAGAGAGAGAGAGAGAGAGAGAGAGAGAGAGAGAGAGAGAGAGAGAGAGAAGAGAGAGGGAGGAAGAGGAAAGGAAAGGAAAGGAAAGGAAAGGAAAGGAAAGGAGTGAAAGGTAACAAAAGGCAAACCAATTCCTAAAGAAAACAACTCATGACTCACCTCCTCCTCCTCCTCCTCCTCCTCCTCCTCCTTCCTCCCCCGTTTGTGTTGCTATGAAAACAGACACGACGCAACACAACACCTACAAAACACAACAACACACATTTCAACACTGTTCCTCCTCCTCCTCCTCCTCCTCTTCCTCCTCCTTCTCTTCGTCTCACCTCTCATTGTTTTTCTATCATCTGTGTTACCATGAAAACAAACACAAACACAACATGACGCAACACAAACTGAAATCACAACACACAACTCAACACTCCTCCTCCTTCTCCTTCTCTTTGTCTCACCTCTCGCTGTTTTTCTATCATCTGTGTTACCATGAAAACAAACACAAACATAACACAACACAAACTGAAATCACAACGCACAACTCAACACTGCTCCTCCTTCTCTTCTTCCTCCTCCTCCTCTTGTTCCTCCTTCTTCTTACCCTCTTACCTCTCACCTCATCTGCGTTACCATGAAAACAAACACAACACAAACACAGCACAACACAAACAACACAACACAGGCTCAAACCTACTAAACCAGAATCGATGGAGCCAACATTGACCGGCGAAAACTTACAACCGAACCCATTTAGGAACAAGCTCGCAGTCCGGCGGGGAGCATTTAGTTGATTGGCATAATTAATAAGCTTTTGACACACGCAGCGGCAGCACCGGTCGCTCCCAGCATAATATTAGCGCTAATGGCCCGGGAGTCTGCTTTCGCCCCATTAAAGAGACGACGGGTCACAAAAATACGAATTAATGTTGCAGTCAGATTTTCTAAGGGCGAGTAATTAACTTTCATATCTAGTGTAAGCTTCCTCATTAAATCACAACCCGGACAGTAAAGGTGAGCTGAGGGTCGCGCCGGACGTGTCACCAGCTGTAAAGTTTCTGTGTTATTTATCTTCTCTCTCCTTTTGTGATAATAAATCGCGTGTTGGATGTGTATGTGTGGGTTTTTAGGGCTTGGAAAATTAATGTATGTATGGTTTATCTTTAATTACCTGTCATATCCTACCTGCCCGCAGTGAGGAGGAGAAGTTGGAGAAAGAGGAGGAGGAGGAAAAGGAGAAAAATAAAGAGTAGAAGCACTAAATCAACATTAAGAAAAGAAATATAAAGAGGTAGGAACAAAAAAATATAAAGAAAAACGAACACAAACTGAGATGGAAATTCTATACACGCACACGCACACACACACACACACACACACACACACATACACAAATCCATCCCACACCTAATCCATCCCACACCTGAGTCTCTAATTGGTCTCCCCCATTAAGCCAGACAGGTGTGATCCTATTTTGAAATTAGCATGTCAAGAGTGGAGAGAGGCGATGGAGGTGAGGTGAGGTGCGTGAGATGAGATAAAGTGTAGTAAGGCAAGGTTAGGTGACGTGAGGTTAGTGAGGTGAGGTGAAATGAGATGAGATAAGATAAAGAGTAAGGTAAGGTAAGGTAAGGTAAGGTAAGGTAAGGTAAAGGTAGGTGAGGTGAAGTGAAGTGATATGTGATGAGATGACATGAGGTACCATGTGGTGAGGTGAAGTGAGGTGAGGTGAGGTGAGGTAAGGTGAGGAAAGTTACGTTACATACACAGCACAAACACAAACACACACACACACAAACACACACACACACACACACACACACACACACACACACACACACACACACACACACGGCCACTCACTGTGCAATATTGATGACGGCGATTGAGGCTTCAGGAGAGAAGAGATCGCCGCCACTTAGGCAGAACATTGCGGCAAAGCGGCTCCGGAGTGCAAACCGACGCGAAATACCCGAACGTGGGGCTCAAGAGACGCAACTCAAACCGCCTTTTTACCCTTTGTTCTGTCGCTTGTTTTGGAGTTCACGTTTTAGAGTCCACGTTTATTTAGATGGTTCTCTTGTTTACTTTGACGTTACTCCTGTTCTCTTTAATTTAGGGGCTCAACACATGTAACTCAAACCTTCCTTTTCATCTTTTGTATTGTCGCTTGTTTTGGAGACCCCGTTTTTAGAATTTACGTTTTGGAGTGTAGGTTTATCCAATTAATTCTCGTTTCCTGTAAGTTACTTAAGTTCTCAAATATGTAGGAGCTCAGGAGGTGCCATTTAAACCTCCTTTTTTTCCTATTTTTACTGTTGATTGTTTTAGAGGCCACGTTTTAAAGTCTACGTTTATGCACTTTATTTTCTGGTTTATTGTTTATCACTTGTTGTCATATACGCGGAGGCTCTAAAGGGGAATTAGAATCGCCTTTCTCCACTTTGTAATGTCCCTTGTTTTAGAGTACACGTTTTGGAATCCGCGTTTATTCATTTGGTTATCTTGTTTATTGTTAAGTTTTTCTTGTTTCATTATATTTAGGGACTCAGGGGATGCAACTCAAACCCCTTGTATTGTCGTTTGTTTCAAAGTTCACGTTTTCGAGCTTAAGTTTATGCAATTGATTCTCGTTTAATCGTATCTCCTCTTTATTGTCTTTTAACTAAATAACAAATCTTGAAGGGTTAAAATGATGAGAATCGAGCCTATCTAGTTCTTTCTCTGATAACCATAATGGATAGGTAAATAGATAGATAAATATAGATCGATAGATAGATGCTCTTTAAAGTAAACGCCAGAACTTGATGGCTGAAAAGATCTGATTTGAATACGTTTAGTTCTTTAATGGCACTGAGATAGATGTAGGTATATGGATATAGATAGATAGATATATAGGTATAGGTAAATAGATAGAAAGATAGAAAGATTTATAGCCATAGACATTTAAAAAAAAGATATAGATGGATAAATAGATAAATTGAGAGGAGAGATAGATAGCAAGAGAAAGACAGAGGGCGAGCAGCAGAGGCAGTATAAGGATCACGTATAGGAGGGTGGCGTGACCCTGAGGGGACGAGGCTTCCAAAATTTGGGATGTCTACAGAGAACGCGTAGGCAGGAGGGAGGGAGGAAGGGAAAGGAAGGGAGGAGGAGGAGCTGGAAGTAAGGTAGGGAAGACAGGGAAGGGAAGGGAAGGGAAGGAAAGGTAGGTGAGGCAAGGAAGGGAAATAAAGGAAAGAAGGAAAGAAGCGAAGTGGGAAGATAGGGAAGGAAAGGGAAGGAAAGGGAAAGTAGGGCAGAGCAAGCTGAAAAGGGAAGGGAGGGAAGAAGAGAAAGGGAAAGAGATGCATGGAAGGGAAGGGAGAGAAAGGTAGGGAAAGGAAAGGAAGGTAGGGAAATCGGTAATGAGAAAAGATGGAAAAGAAGAGAAGGACGGAAGAAGAGAAAGGGGAAACAAAGAAAATAAAAACAGCAGAAACGATAGAAGGGTAAGGCAGTTGTATTGATTGGAAGAAAGGAAGGAAAAATGGAACGGAGAGGGAAGGAAGGATGGATGGGCAAGAGGACTGGCGGGAAAGGGAAAAAAAGAAGTGGGGAGAGAAGGAAAGGGAGGAAGAAAAGGAGGACATGGTAGAAAACGAAAGAAAGAGGGAAGGAGAGGGAGGCTGAACAGCTGAAGATGTTTTGAACTTGATAACAGAAAACAAGGAAAGAGATATGAATGCAGAGCTATTGATTTTAAACACACACACACACACACACACACACACACACACACACACACACACACACACACACACACACACACACACACACACACACACACACACACACACATACACACACACACACACTTACAACAGTTAAAAAAATAAAATGACAAAAAGAAGATAAAAAAACGAGGAATACATTTTAAGTTCGACTGACACTCCTAAGAGCTTTCGAACTTACAAAAAGCTCTTAAGACTGCAGCAATACTGACCCCCACTCACTCTCTCTCTCTCTCTCTCTCTCTCTCTCTCTCTCTCTCTCTCTCTCTCTCTCTCTCTCTCTCTCTCTCTCTCTCTCTCTCTCTCTCTCTCTCTCTCTCTCTCTCTCTCTCTCTCTCTCTCTCTCTCTCTCTCTCTCTCTCTCTCTCTGCGTCTATCTATCTATCCCTCTATCTATCTATCTATCCATACACACACACACACACACACACACACACCGGGGTCCTCTCACCTTACCTAGGCCACACACTCGTCCAATTACCTCAAATACCTGCACTCCGTTACCTACCCCTTTGCCATTTTTCACATCCCGCGCTCCCCTTTCACCACAGTAGCCCCCTTTTACCTGTCCCATTTTCCCATCGCTCACCTGTCTCAGTTTCCCTTTTCGCCTGTCCTTCTGCTCCCATTTTCTATCATCCTTATCTCTCTTTTCCGTCTGATCCTTTCCTCACTCACAATTCGTCTCTTTTTTTTTTCAATTATCATTATTCACTCTTATTCAATTCCATCTCTGCCCATTCACCGACTAGTCCTTTTCTTCTCTATCTTCCTATTTTTCCCTCTTAACCAACCTTCCTATATTTCCCATTCTCTATTTCTCGTCTTCCTCCTCAAATCCTCCCTCCACACACCATTCCTCGCTTTCCCTTCGCACTCTTTCCCAAGCCACTCTTGCCTCCTCTCGCCTCCCCTTCATCCCCAAGTCCACCAGTGCGGTTCTCCCGAGTCCAGAGGTGTTTCCCGCGCGCGTGCTGGCCCCCCATGCATTAGCGGAGCCTTTTAACATGGTGTCCCGGTAATAAACTCAGCTTGGTTTATCGCCCGCCACTCTCTGTGAATTAGGATGTGTGACATATGACCGGCGCCCGGGATATTGAAATTAAGAATGCATGGAATTTATTATATAAGGAGAGCTGGGAATAGAGTGGTCATGGTGTGTACGTGTGTGTGTGTGTGTGTGTGTGTGTGTGTGTGTGTGTGTGTGTGTGTGTGTGTGAGTGTGTGTGTTTTATAAATGTATTGGTTATCGTTAAATTTCTGTTTGCTCTTGATATTTGAGACTGGCTGACTTGGCTTTTGTTCTAGTTGATTTCTTGTTTGTTTTCTCGGAAGAAAGGAAGGAAGGAATAAACAGCCATTAGCACTTTTGTTAAGAGGTGTGGGGAGGGGGGAGGGGGGGCGTGCGTGTGTGGTGTGTGTGTGTGTGTGTGTGTGTGAATGATGGCAGCGGTAATATAGTAGCAGTGGTAGTGGTATACAGTAGACGGATGCTTATAATGCAAAGTAGTTGCAGTAATAGTGTATGATCGTAATAGTAGCATTAATGGCGGTAATGATAGTGATAGGACTTAGCATCGAAGATTGCAATAACAGTGGCAGTTGAAGTAGCAATATTAGTAGGGAGGCGGTGGCCGAGTGGTCAGCGTGGGGGCGTGGTGAGCCCGTGGGTTCACCACGAGTCCCACCAATACACACAGATTTTTTTTTTAAACCATCGCCGAGTGGCGGAAGATAACCCACATGATGCCCAGATCTTAAATCAACCCTAACTTCAGCGACTTCGTCCAAGTGGAGCACCGGGGGGCAGCGTGGGCCAAGCAAGAATCATATATCACGGCAGCCACTGTAAATAAAATTCGCCTGCTGGGGCCGTCCAAGGCGCCCCTCTAGAGAGCCTACCGGAGCTACAGGCAGTACCTAAATAGTTGTAGTGTGGATGGCAATAACTGTTGTCGCAGTACTAGTGGAATGGCAACCCCTCCCCCCCAAAAAATATAGAGAGAGATTGGTGCTTAATTCTACTTAATACCTAATGGAAAAACACATCAAACACGTAGTAAACGTCTTCTTGAGAAGATTTATGTGCATAGGGTGACACGCCACAGCCCCTGACCTGCTGAACAAAGAAGACTGAGCGTTGGTAAAGAGATAAACATACTCATCATAAAGCAGATCCAGGAAATGCGAATTAACACCCGCCTTGCATATTCACCACAACTCACACACGGAAGAAGAAAATTAGGTCCATTCGTGATATTCTGTTGCATAAAAGTTACTATGTTTTGCTCCTGAAAAAGACGAATAAAAACGTTGCAAGGTAAATCCAGGAACAGATTAAATTAAGTAACTCTTGTTATACATATTCACCCAAACTCACTCACGGTTAAAATGTAAAGCCCTAGATGTTATAATACTCGATTCGGTATGAAAAGAATTACGGTTTGCTCTAGAGAACGGACAAAAACATTACAAGACAGATCCAGGAACGGAGTACATTAATAACAGTTATATATATTAAACCAAGCTCATACACGACTACGAATATAAACCCAAAGATTTATATTCAATACAGCATGAAGGGAATTAAATTTTGCTCCAGAAAAGCGTCCATAACCCTTACAAGACAAATCCAGGAACAAAGTGAACTAACACCTGTCGAACAAACTCATACACGACAGCAAATACAAACCCAAAGATGTTATTATAATCAATAGTGGATGATGGAGATTAAAGTTTGCTCGAGAGAGACGAAAAAATGTATTACAAGACAAATCCAGGAACAGAGCGACTCAACACCTGCTAAACATATGCACCCAAATTCATACACGTTTACAAATACAGACCCAAAGATGACATAATATTCAAAGCTGCATGAAGGTGATTACTGTTTGCTATTAAAAAAAACACAACGAACAAGAGCATTACAAGACAAATCCAGAAAGCGAATTAACTAACACCTGCTATACATATGCAACCAAATTCATACACGACTACAAATATATATCCAGAGACGTCATAACAGTCGATGCTGAACGATGGGGATTAAAGTTTGATCCAGAAAAGCGAATATTACCACTACACGACAGATCCAGGAATAGAGTACATTAATAGCTGCTATGCATGTTCAGTCAGGTTCATATACGGTCACAAACATAGATCCAAAAATGTCATAATACGCAATGCAGCATGATGGAGGATTAGTCTGCTTCAGAAAAAAAACGAACACAAGCATTAGAAGATAACTCAAACTCATGCACGTTTACAAGTATAGATCCAGAAATGTCATAATACTCAATGCAGCACGAAGGGGATTAAAACCTGCTCCAGAAAAACGCACAAAAGCATTACAAGACAGATCCAGGAACGCCCCCGGCTTACACCCCGCTATGCATATTCACTCCGACTCATACAGGGAAGAAAATTGCCCCTTAATCCCTACGTTAGGGGAGCGCGGGGCTGTACGTGACGCAGGCCGAGGCAGAGACACGAAGAAGAGTGTTTTCGCAGGAATTAAGTGAATTGACGTAGATATTTCGCCAGTGTGATGTGTGTTCTTAGGCAGCGAGGGACGGGATGGCCGGGCCCGACTCACCTGGAGTCACCTCATCACATTACCTGGCTGAGAGCTGTTATTCCTCAGGTAAATAAGAGGATTAGACGTGATTTACCTCGCTTGATGGAGGCGTGAGGAGACGGGTATAAAATGTCGCCCGTCACGAATGCTTGCGAAAAAGGGATTTTATACATTGACGAAAATTTTACGTCGCTGACAATTTGGCTTATTACAGAGTGAGGCTAACTGGCGTGGGAGCGAGGGTGTTGCGTGCACGGACGGTACAGGCGGAGGGGGAGGGGGTCAGTCTTTGTGTTTATGTGTGTTGGTGCCACGAAGAGGGGGAAGGGGAGGGGGGAGGCAGGAAGGGGACCAGGAGGAAGGGGAAATGAGGGAGGGGATTGCAAGGGATGATAGAAGAGGGAAGGAGTAGGAAGAGAGGGTGTGGGGTATAAGGGGTTGAAGAGAGAAGAAGGATGGGAAAGTAGACAGGGGATAGGAAGGATGCCAGGAGGAAGGGAAGGACAGAAGAGGAAATCATGAGTAGGAAGGAGAGGGAAGTGAGAAGGATGAAATAAAAGGAAGAGAAATGACAAGAAGGAAAGGAAGGGACGGAGGAGGAGGAAGAGGAGGAGAAAGAGCAGGAAAAGCAAACAAGTGAAGGGGAGAAGGATGGACAGAAGTGAAGCAGTGTAGGAGGAGGAAGTGAAGGAGAAGGAAACAGGAGGGGGAAAGAAGACGTAGAAAAGGGAGAGAAGAGGAGGACGAAGGGGAGAGAGAAGGACAGGTGGAGGAAGAGGGAAGGAAGGGGAGGGGAGAACAAGAGGAGAGGACGACGAAGTGGAAGAAGGAAAACAGGTAAAAAGAGAGAGAGGGAAGAAGGAGGAGGGGAAGTGGGAGAGGAGAACAAGAGGGGGGAAGAGGAAAGAACAGGAACGGAGGAGAGGAGGGGGGTAAGGGATAGAAGGAAGGAGAAGGGTAGGAGGAAGAGGGGATGGGGAGAGGTGGGGAGGGGAGAGGAAGGGGGGGGAGTGGGGACGAGGGGGGGAGGGGGGACGAGGGAGATATGCAGTTGAAAGTGAGTGAATTTTCGTGTCGTAGAAGATAATGACTCGCGGGTTAATGCCTTCCATCAAGTGTGTTTTATTTAATCCGCGTGTAACCTTCAGATTTTAATGTGTGTTCATGAGCAGCACATAAACACACAGGGCAGTATATGACACACAACGGCTCTTTATTTTGTTTGTGTGTGTGTGTGTGTGTGTGTGTGTGTGTGTGTGTGTGTGTGTGTGTGTGTGTGTGTGTGTGTGTGTGTGTGTGTGTGTGTGTGTGTGTTTTCGCTCACGAGAACTGTAAACTTTTGTATAAAACTGTTAATATACTTAAAGTACATTCGTATGTTTTAATCTCCATGTGAGAGAGAGAACTAAAGTGAACTAAAGTGAACTTATAACGGCTACCGCTCGGCCACACATCACTTAACTAACAGGCTACTGTGTTATCTCACTTACTACAATCAACTTGTGAAGCAGGCCACGGTAACACCGGCCCTGTGACGAGTGAATAACAGTTCGCGCCTTAAAAATAACACTTAACACTAACTACTTTGAAAAGCAAAAATACTTAAAAAAGGGTAACAGTGTGTGTGTGTGTGTGTGTGTGTGTGTGTGTGTGTGTGTGTGTGTGTGTGTGTGTTTTCAGGAGTGATTTACGTGCCATTATGTTCCACATAAATTAAACACACACACACACACACACAAACACACACAAACACACACACACATACAAACACGTGACACATGCAAAAACCTCATTAAACTTCACTAAGCCCCGCGTAGTATATTTTTTGTATTCATATCTTCTCGTCAAAGCAAAGCCGCTCCCTTTATATCCCTCTCGCCGTGAATCCGTCAGGGCGCAGCGATCAAGATAAGGATACAGGCTCAATAAACTCAGGGACCAACGTGTGGGTGCATTTCCTGTGCATTCCTCGAGATAAGAGATAAAGGTGCTTGATGAAAAGGCGTTAAGACATTGCCGCTATCTTGCACTCCATCACTCTCCCGCTTCCCTCCCATGATAAAGGTAGATCCACAGGTAGGAATATATTAGTAAGGTAAGCGCTAATCAGTTACTGTCACTCTCCCACCTTCCCTCCTTTGATAATGCAGCTTAAGTGGATTCACAAGTAGTTGTTAATAAGGTAAGAGTTAATAACTATGTATATGTTCCTATTACAGCCACTCTCCTCTGGCTTATAAATGTGTTAGCAGTGGTAGATTGATTGACTGATTGAAATATGCGTGAGGGATGAAAGAGTGAAGATGCTGGTTAACTCGTGCATAAGGGATTTGGACAGTCAAGGGATGATGTATGCACCTACCAATGAAGAAAGCTTTACCCACGTTATTTTCTACCTCATCACCTCACCTTCCAGGCAATAAAAGTGTTAACACGGGTAGGTATATAGATAAGAACACGTAGGTGAGATAACAGTCAATAGGTCAATAACAACAGGTGGGATGGTAATAAAGGTAAGACATAGGTGAATATACAGGTAAGTCTGGTAGAAACATACAGGTAAGTAGGTTAACTCACAGGTGACGAGACTCAAAGGCATGCGACTGTATGAGTGAGAAAAGGGAAGTCAATAAGATATAAAAGTGTACCCTTAGATGCACAGGTGTCTACTATGGCAGATAGAGTATATAAGTACATCGGTTAATCCTAGGTGTTCATAAGTAAAGGCCGGTGTGAGTACAGGTGACAGAAGGTAAGATGTTTATCAAAATCCGGGGAAATTTAAGAGCATAGCTTAATAGAAATAGACAGGGCAGACATGGGAAGGCTTTTAGGTGAATAAATTAATACGTAGATGGCCAGTGGTAAGGACAGGCGTTGGTGTAGGTGAGATCAGGTCGGTTAATGAGTAACGAAGGTGCATCAGGAGAATATACAGGTGATGGGCACGTCAGACAGGTGGAGACATCTATATAAATAATACACAAATCACCGTAGGGTAAGGTAAAGACAGGTGTGTGTGTGTCTGTGTGTGTGTGTGTGTGTGTGTGTGTGTGTGTGTGTGTGTGTGTGTGTGTGTGTGTGTGTGTGTGTGTGTGTGCTAGTGGGCGAAGATCAGCTAGTAAAATATCTATGAAAACCCTTACACAGCATTCGTTAAACAGGTAAACAAGTGACTGGTCTGACAGGCACATAATATAAGTCCGAGAACGTCATTAAACACATCGCGGAATAATAAAACTCACAACCTTTTCCGGGGGCATTAAATAAGGAAAAGGCGAACCTGTGCAAAGGCAAACAAATTAAATGTGTCGTATGTTGAGAAATTCCGAAATACAAGGAATGGGAAAGGCAAAAAAAAAGGTGGAGGGATGTTCAGCACGTTCTCCCACCCGCGATGCTCCGCCCTACCTCCCTTCCTCCACCCTTTTCCACCCCCTCCACTCTCTCCTCGCAGCATCCCTCCTCCCCCAGCCTCCTCCAGGGGTGACAACTATCAAAGGGCGCCATCAAAGCAGTCTGGGTAATACTGAACACTCACCGAGGAGAAAATCTATTCATTGGACTCTGAACGCTTTTTTCCGAACCTCACTCAAAAGTTTCCGGCACCAATTAAGGATCTTCAAAAAAGCCTCGTTGGGAGCTATAGTTACAAGCGCTCATTACCGGGCTATGAGGCGAGCCAATGCGCTGGCCCCGCTGACAATGGAGGCGTCCACTCTTCAATCCAGTGTGTGTGTGTGTGTGTGTGTGTGTGTGTGTGTGTGTGTTCGTGACTGCACAAAGGGAAAGCGGCGTCCAGTTTAGCAGAGTTATCGATGGAAAAAACCGATGTTGACTAACCGGACAGCTAACGAGTATGCACACGCTGATGCCCTCTTTTCGTCGGCCACGTCTCTTCGCTCTCCTCTTTACTTTGTCTCTCTGTCCGTCTGTGTCTGTGTGTGTGTGTATGCGTGTATGTTTCTAGGCCCGTATATCCATCCATGCGTCTTTCTGTCCAATTCTAAGCTGTTTTTACGTCTGTATATGTCTTTTTGTCCGTTTTTGAGCCTATATGTCCGTCTGTGTGTGTGTCTGTCTGTCTGTTTGTTCTCTCCTCTTCTTCCTTCTACTTTGCGTGCTGGGTTATTTTCGCTAATTTTTATTTCTTTGTCTCCCTCTGTGTGTCTTTCTCTCCGTCCGTCTGTTTTGTCTGTCTCTTCATATCCTTCTCCTCGTTTTTCTTTCTCCTTCTCTTCTTTTCGTTTAATCATTTCTGTCTTCTTACTAATTGATGTTTTCTTCGTCATTTTCGCAGCGTCCATTGGTCTGCCTGTTTGTCTGTCTCTTCTTCCTCCTCCTCCTCCTCCTCCTCCTCCTCCTCCTCCTCCTCCTCCTCCTCCTCCTTCTCCTTCTACTACTCAACACCTCTTCCTTCTCCTCCGACTCCCTCTACTCCTCCTCTTCTGGTCTAATTATTTCCGCTTCTTCTCACATGTCGATGTTTTCCTTGCTGTTCTATCTTGAATTTCTGGTCAGTCGGTCGTCTGTCACTCTCCATCCTCCTCCTCCTCCTCCTCCTAGTCCTCTTCTTTCGTCTCCTTATTTTCCTCCTGTCACTAAACAGTTGTCTTTAGTATTTTATCATTTTTGCGTGGTCCCTTCTTTCTATCAATCCGCTGTCTATTTCTATCATACACCTCTTCTTTCTCCTTTTCTGCTTCAATATTCTCTTCTATCATTCCGCTGTTTACTTCTCCTCCTCCTTATCTTCACTTCTTCTGCCTCCTCTTTCCCCCCCTCCACTTCTACTTGCAAGTTTTCTTCAATTACTCCTTCCATAAGAACATAAGACATAAGAACATAAGAACATAGGAGTCTGCAAGAGGCCGGTAGGCCTGTACGAGGTAGCTCCTCTGAACCTAAGCTCCCGTGTAGCTCCCATGTATCTAACCCCACCTAATATCGCTGTCTATGAATTTATCTAATCTACTTTTGAATGTGACAATTGTATTGGCACTCACCACATGACTGCTAAGCCTATTTCACTCATCCACCACCCTGTTTGAAAACCAATTTTTGTCTATGTCCCTGTTGAATCTGAATTTATCCAGTTTATACTCATTACTTCGTGTCCTACCCGGTTCTCTTACCAACATTCTCTGCTCCTCATCCTCTCCTCCTCTCCCTCTTCCTCCTCGTCGTCGCCTCCTCCTTCCCCTCCCCCTCTTTTTTTTCCTCCTCTTTACTTATCTTTTTCTGCTTCTTCATACTAATACATGCTTTTTATTTAGTGGACGATACTTTATTCAAGAAGATATTTAAACACCATTTCACCTCCTCCTTGCGCCCCCCCTCACCCCCCCCACGGGAGCACCCATTAAATATGCACACACACAGAACGGAGAGTAAAACACCCCCATTAGGAACGCCGATTATTTCCATTCCTTTTAGTTCTAACGTCACGCACGCGGGAACGTGGTAGGGCAAGGGTGCATTTCCTCCCTGCAAAAGCGGCCTTGATGGCTTTTTTTTTTCTCCATATTTTGTCGTATATACCGTAAGTTGCGTAATTTCAGTAGTGGAGGAAAGCGATATAATAATTCGTCGCCTTCGTAAACAAACCGCCTAAGTCATTATTTTCTACTTTACAGGAAATCAGATAAGAACTGTCATTATCTTATTTAACTTAAGATTTAGGCAGAAATGAAAAGGCCAATTCTAGAACACTCAAACCCTGAACGGCGAAGGCAACTATACAAAAATGGGCGTCACATGATGAAAAATTGATGTACACAAAAACCTAGAAATCACTGAAAAATGACTAAGGCGATTATTTTTTGAGGGTGACGATATGTTATTTTAAATAGTTTCTTTTCTTCATCCCTTTTAGTTCCAACATGATGCTCGAGTTTGTTATTTTAAAGACTCCGTTCCTTCCGACAATACTTCACTGCTGCTTTTTTTTTAAATAGTGTTAATTAAAACGATAAGTTACGTAGTGTCGGGGAGAAATAGTAAAATGAGAAGTTTTATTCCTGTATTGTTCCTCTTAGTTCCAATGCTATCCAAGGACAAGGACAAGGAGGGGACCCTATTCCTCCTAGCAAGACCTTAATGCTCCTTTCTTGTCTAATTCAGTCCATCACATCAAAGCAAGTTAATTAAGTTCCTTTCTTGTTAGTTGTCTCCTTTCGTTCCAACACAGCGCAAAGACTTCCTAAGGGTCGTATTTTAAAACATTCCGTTGCCAAAGTTCACCTATGTGACAAGGCTTTCCTACGAATCTGTGGTATTTCCAGGAGTAGTTTTATGACCCTGGTGGTAGTCTGACCCTTCTTATGTGCCGTGAACCTAAAGAACCACTCATTAGATCCCGGTTGGTATTATAAGACACCTTCGCTTCTCACATCAGCTATTTCTAAAGGTCAACGAGGGGGTCAGTCGGGTTCTAATGAGTGTTTCTTCAGGTTCACGGTACAGAAGAAGTCAAACACCAGGGTCAAATTCTCTAAATAACTCGACGAAAGCCTTGTCAAATAGGTGTTCTCCACGAAATGTCTTATGACCCTAAATCTTCAAGAGACATTCATACTTACACTCCTTGATCAATTTTTCCTGCTTACTTCAGGCAATTCATCCCAATTGTTGTGTGTTGCTGGCAGTATTAACAGGTTAAAGAAGCTTCTTTTAAGTTCCAGCAATATGTAAGCATGTCCTTTAGGAACATTTTTCTTCCAACAAGGTTAACAGTGCCAAATTTAAGATAAGGTGAGTGTTTCTATCTAAAGAGCATATGAAAGCTTTTCCTTAGAACAATTTTCCTGTCACGCTCTAAACATGTCTGACAAGCTTAAGACATACAGGTGCATTAATAAATAAACATCCTTTGTGAATCGCATGACTTATAAGTATATATGCTAGAATTTATATCTTAAAACATTCTTTTAAACTTTCAACATTCAATTCACGGTTCTCAGGTCTCTGCTAAGCTAATATGACACCTTACTCATTAAAACGTTGTCAAGTGAATCAAAAGCCTCTTCATGCTTCAACGGTCTTGGCTAAGTGCAAAATATGCTAACTCGCACCTTTAAAACCTAAGAAAGTTCTCCGGCCCCTACATCAGGCGGAGGAGCATAGTCAGACGTCGTTCACGTTTTATTACCGTCATTTGTTACAATTATCCCATGCCTCAGACCAATTCATCAGCCGGCACATTTTAGACCCCCGGGCGCGCCACTCCCCCCGGCGGCGACTCTGGTGACGCGGGGGGGGGGGGGGGCCTGCGTCACCCGAGTCGCCGCCACGCTCCGCACCTCATCCATCACGCTGTTTTCTTCATCACAAACACGCCGCGTCTCAAAGTGCGTTCACCGTACCTTACCTTGCCTATAAAGTGCTTTGCTTATATAGTACTCAGGCGTACCTTTCCTCATGTATACACGTGTTTATCTTACCTATACACCTGCGTTGCATCTTCCTTCACGTATACACTAATACCTACCTTAATCTACCTTTCACTGTATTACGAAACCTTATATAATTACCTTACATATATACGCATGAGTCTTACCTTACTTATGGACCTTACCTTACCTTACCTTGAAAATTATCATACCTATACCTTACCTTGCTATACCTTACCCTACTTAACCTTATCTAAAGATGTACATACATTTAACTATGCCTCCACCTTACCTTACTTTACCTGCCCACTTTACCTGAGACCTCAATTTCTCCCCCCCTCCTCTCCTCCATTCTCTCTCACTTTCTCTTTCTTTCCACCTGTGATGCTGATTGATTACCCCTTCTTGCCGTTGTTCCGCGCCTCCACTCGGCACCTGTGAGCACCTGCCTTCAGACGTACCCGCGGCCATACCTTTCCCTGCTAATGACGGAGTGTCGTGCCTCGCCGGAGTAACTAAGGCAGAGGGGTCCAGCAGCCACGGAACCGCCACGTTACTCTACATCCCACCGTCAGGCTGCCCATGCGACCTCGACCTCCTCCTCCTCCTCCTCCTACTCCTACTCCTACTACTACTCCTACTCCTACTACTTCTACTACTCTTCCGTTTCCTATTCTCCCTTCATCTGTTTCTGTTCCTCTTTCTCCTTGTCCTCCTCCTGTTTGCTTTCTGTTTTTCCTCTTTCTTCATCCTATCTCCACTACTTCCATCTACATCTCTTCCTCCTTTTTATTTTTGTTTCATTTATTCTTCCTAATTTTCTCTTTGTCTCCTCTTCAGTTTCCTTCCCATTCATCTGTGCACCTTCATCTCTCTGCCTGTCTTTGTCTATCTACCTCCTAGTCTTTCTTATTTCTCCTATTTTTTTCCATTCTTTCATCCCTCCTCCATCTTTCCTTATCTTCTATTCTTTCTGGTACCCCTAATATTCTTCTTCTTCTCCTCCTCCTCCTCTTCTTCAATCCGACCCTTTTAATTACCCTCTTCTTCCTTTCGCTTTCCATTCTCCTCCTCCTCCTCCTCCTCCTCCTCCTCCTCCTCCTCCTCTGACAGCCAGGGAAAAAGAATCTGACCAGGGAAAAAGTTGCAGGAATATTGTGTCGCCGGTTTTCCTCGCTGATGTGGTTTATGTGGCTTTTTAGAAGTGAATTGATCGTTCTATTGTTCCTGTTGATGTTTTATTATCAACATATATTTCTTTTGTACGCTCATGATTATCAGCTTTTGTGCCTCTATTGTAAATTGCCAAGTCGTTTGCTTTTTATTTAATTCATCAAAAGGTGATTACAGTTACAATGGAGAGTTCGTGATTGTCGTAATTATGTGTCGACATCCATTATTTTCTTATCATCGCCCATCATTACCATTATATTTTTTGTCATTCTTTTTACCATCTCATCATTATTCAGTAGTATCACCCTCATAGTCATTCTCTTTGTTAATGCTGCACGTTGTCGTTTCAGTAAGATATTTCTCTAACTCTTAATAGATTTTTCAGTATCACATCATTATTTTTTATTACTATTACTCGTTGTCACTTCAGTAAGATATTTCTCTAACTCTTAATAGATTTTTCAGTATCACATCATTCTTTTTATGACCATTACTCGTTGTCGTTTCAGTAAGATATTTCTCTAACTCTTAATAGATTTCTCAGTATCACATCATTATTTTTGTTACTAATACTCGTTGTCATTTCAGTAAGATATTTCTCTAACTCTTAATAGATTTTTCAGTATCACATCATTATTTTTGTTACTAATACTCGTTGTCGTTTCAGTAAGATATTTCTCTAACTCTTAATAGATTTTTCAGTATCACATCATCATTTTTGTTACTAATACTCGTTGTCATTTCAGTAAGATATTTCTCTAACTCTTAATAGATTTTTCAGTATCACATCATTATTTTTGTTACTAATACTCGTTGTCGTTTCAGTAAGATATTTCTCTAACTCTTAATAGATTTCTCAGTATCACATCATTATTTGTGTTACTAATACTCGTTGTCATTTCAGTAAGATATTTCTCTAACTCTTAATAGATTTCTCAGTATCACATCATTATTTTTGTTACTAATACTCGTTGTCGTTTCAGTAAGATATTTCTCTAACTCTTAATAGATTTCTCAGTATCACATCATCATTTTTGTTACTAATACGTTGTCATTTCAGTAAGATAAATAAGGAAGAAGATTGAAATTAAAAGGGTCGGACTGAAGAACAGGAGGAGGAGGAGAAGAAGAATAAGGGTACCAGATAGATAAGAGATAAGGAAAGATGGAGGAGGGATGAAAGGAAGGGATTGTTAAGAGTTTTCCAGTACCAGTTATCAATATTTATGAGAATGGGAATGAGTGAGAACAATGAATGAATGAACTAATTAATAGAGCATAAATCATCATCCTCATCATTTGCATCATCATAATTATAATCATTACACTGCAGGTCACCAGGTTCTCCAAGCTTTGAGGAATAGAAAGTAAAAAGAAGGAAGTGAGTCAGTGAGTGGGAGAATGAGTCAGTGGGTGAGTCAGTGAATGAGGTTTTGTATGTGACTGACTAAATGACTAAACAGCTGACTAAGCAAGTGACTGACTGGCTGATGATGATTACTAAACGGAGTGGCATGGAGACCTACGAGAGAAAAAAGTGGATAAATAAATAAAGATGGAAATGAATGAAAGAGTGAATGAATGAGTGAGTAAGATGGCTGTGTAAGAGGTGAGAGGAAATATAAACAAGATAAACGAGAATAGAGAATAAAAAAACCCACCACTACCACCACCAACAACAACAACAACAACACCATCACCACCACCACCACCAACAACAACAACAACAACACCATCACTACCACCACCACTACCAACAACAACAACACCATCACTACCACCACCACCAACAACAACAACAACAACAACACACCAGAAGAAAGCGATCTAAGTGTAGCGAAAAGAAAGAACAGGGGGTTGCTAGAAGGTCCTTTTTTCTTTGGGTGGGTTACTTTGCTATTAACGGCCGGCTGTCCATTAGTCGAGCTAATCTACTGTTTGCTTATCCATTATACCTCTGTACCACAACGCCTACTTGGAGGACTGGCAGAGTGGTTTCGGAGTGGTAGTGGTGGTGAGAAGTGTGTGAGTTTAGTAAGTAGAAGTGATGAAGTAGTGGTGTTAGTAGTGGTGAAGGCGGGATGGGAGTGGTAATGTGGAGGTAGAAGAAGAAAACGAAGACAAAAAAGCAGATGATAAGGACGAAGAAAATGAAGAAACAAGAGAAAGTGAAGTTACAATCCCATCAGCAATAGTAGTAGTGGTAGTGGTAGTAGTAGTAGTAGTAGTAGTAATATTGTTAGTAGTAGTAGTAGTAGTAGTAGTAGTAGTATTTGTAGATGTAGAGGCAGCGTCAACAATACATTAGCAGCCTCAACACCGTACCATAATCACCACAAACACCACCACAGCACCACTAACATTCCCATCACCGCCACCATCACCACACACATCCCCAGCACCACCATCACCACCACCACCACCACCCTCGCTCCACCATCCACCACGCCTAACACCACAATCGTAACTTGGAGGGCCGCAACTCTCTCTGTATGGCCCCCCTGTCAAGGCTCTCCCATTGACTCCATTACGTGTAGGTTTACGGGCCAGATAAATAATTGTAAACTGTCAATACGGCTCGTAGTGGCTTCAATGTATCTCAGGCTAAATCAGCGTTACTGGAGCCTAGCCGTTTTGCTGTTAAAGTGACGGTTGTTGCGAAACCCTTACCTGCCTATGTATTATGCTTTTGATGGGGGGTTGTTGGGGAGGGTGGTGGGTGTTGTTTGTGTTCTGAGTTGTTGTTGTTTTCCTTTATTTTTCTTTACCTGTTGTGTTGTGTTAGTTGTTTGTTTGCTATCTCGGTTTGTGTACGTGTGTTATGTTAGTCTGTTTGCCTGTGTTTTGTGTTTTTGATGGGGGGGGTCTGGGAGGGGGGGTTGTTTGTGTCCGATATTGTTGTTGTTTTGCTTTACTTTTCTTTTACGTGATGTGTTGTGTTTTTTGTTTGTTATCTGGGTTTGTGTACGTGTGTTTTGTTTGTGTTTGTGTGTTTGTGTACGTGTTTGTATGCGCGTGAACTTGCCTAAGAAATAGCAAACAATCCCCTACTGTCCTTCACCTAAAAACAAACACACACAAAAATGAGACCTTTTCCGTCCTTTCCAATACCTTTCTCATTGTTTTTTCTTTTCTTATCCTCCACTGAGCTCCCTCCCTATCTCATCTTTTCATTACCTTCCCTTCACATTACTCTATTCTCTTCCATTCTACGTTTGCTGCCCATTTCCTTTTCTTAAACATTTTCACTTCTTACTTTTTCCTCCTCCTCCTCCTCCTCCTCCTCCTCCTCCTCCTCCTCCTCCTCCTCCTCCTCCTCCTCCTCTTCGTCTCAGGTGCCTCTCCACTTTAGGTCATTACTATCACTCCCCGTCTCTCCTCTCCCCCCCTCCCCATTCCTCCTTTCCCTTTCTTTCCAAGTAACTTTCTAAATAACCTGCTCGTGCCTCAGCCTCTCCGTTACCACATACGTATTACCTCCTCCTCCTCCTCCTCCTCCTCCTCCTCCTGTCCTCCCATCCTCCTCTTCTCCTTTACTTCTCTCCTTTGCTCTCTACATAAAACATCCTTTCACTTTCCTTCCACTCTCCTCTCCTTACTTTCACCTTTTCACCTCGATATTCTCTACTCTCTCACCTCCATTTCCCCTCTATTCTACTTACTAAAGTCTTCTCTACTACCTTCCCCGTTCCCACCTACCCATTATTTCTACCTTTCCATCTACTCCTACCGCTGATCATCTTCTCATTCCACTCCTCTTGAAACTCTCTTACCTCCTTTCCCTTCTCCGCCCTTGTGTACCTTTCCATCCCACCTCTTCTTCTTCTCAGCCCTCACTTTCCCCCTCCCTTTTCCCGTCCTCTGTTCTCCTCTTGAAACTATCCCACTTTCTTTCCCCTCTCCATCCCATATTCTGACCTCTCCACCTCACCTCTTCTTACTACTTCGACTGTTCTCTTTCCTCTTCCTCTCTTCTCCCTCTCCTCTACTCACAAAGCTCCATTCCCTTCCTTTCCCCTCTCCACCCATTACTTGCACCCTTCCATCTCCCACCTACTCCTCCTCCTCCTCCTCCTCTTCCTCTTCTCCTCCCTCACTCTCCCCCTCCCCCGGTCCCTCTCTCCTCGGCGCTCCTCACAAAACTTGCCATCAATAACGGCCAGCGCCACCCTAACAATTTAAGTTGAGCCAACACATTAGCTCCGGCAGGTGGCCCTTCCATCAGAACATTACAATGGAGGGTAAAACGTGGACCCCTGAACGAGCCGCCACAACACCCCAAGAACTATTGCCCAGAGGCACCGGCGTGAACCTACACCTGCTTCCTGCCTCACGCCCTCCTCCTCCTGCTACTCCTCCTCCTCCTGCTTCTTCCTTTCCTCCTGACTCACCTGCTCTACACCTTCTTTCCCGATGTTTCCTCACTCGCTCTCTCCGTCACCATATCACCCTCTGCATGTTCCTCTACTATAATCCAATGCTACTTTTTTCTTATACCTGTTACATCTTTCTCACCTATCCTCAATGTCTTTCCTCACCTCCTTCACCTCCCCTCATGTCTCCCTTCTCCCCTCATCCTTCAGAACCTTCTCAACGCCTCCATCAGCCCCCCTTATCCTTGTTTCTGCTTCTTACATCATCTTCTTTGCCAATGTTTACCCTTTCATTTCCCTCTTCCTCCTCCTCCTTCACTCCTTTCTCTCTTTCGTTCCCTTCCTTACTTGCAGCCTCAATTTCCTATACTTCCCTCATTTCCTCCTCCTCCTCTTACTTTTCCTTTTCCTTCCCCTCCTTCTCCTCCTCCTCCTCCTCCTAAGCCTCGCCTCTACCGCTGACCAGAGTGGTTTTTGGAGGGAGAAAAGGCTTCTTAATTAGACTTGGAGGAAAAGGGCCGCCGTAGTTTTGCTAGGAAGAAGGTATTATCCTCGGCGGGGCTACACCGTGTTAAGGGGAAAAAGGGGCTGCCCATTGTGCTCTCTAGAACCCCATTAGTGGCGCCGAAAAAGGGGTTAAGTGGAGGCTATGGAAGACACCTGAGAGTATACTAGTGCTAATGGGGTTTAATGGGGACCTACGGAAAGAGGCTAATGGTAAAAAGTATGTGTTTGTGTGTGCTAGGAAAAAGTTAGTGTATAAAATATAAGGTTTCCAAGTCAGGCTATAAGTGTTTTAATGTTTATTGGCGCCTCGGGAAGGGGTAGAAAGTAAACAGGTTGAGTCGCACGTGTGGGGAAGGTGAATTTTGCCTCTAATCAAGTGTTAATTAAGAAAAGGTTAGCAGTTTTAGGAGAGATAATGGTATCACGAGAGAGAGAGAGAGAGAGAGAGAGAGAGAGAGAGAGAGAGAAAAGAGAGAGAAGAAAGAGAAGAGAAAAGAAAGAAGAGAGAGAAAGAGAGAGAGAGAAAGAAAAGAGAGAAAGAAAGAAGGAGAAAGAAAAGAGAGAGAGAGTGTACCAATTATCGCTGAGGCCTTTTGCAGTGATAAAATTTCCGACCCGCTAATGCAGGTGCGGCAGGAATGCGAGGCGGAAAAATGAACTAAGTGTCTCTGGCGTTGCAACATTAATACCCGCGAGGACACGTGATTCCGGAGGGGACGAAAACAACACAGCACTCACCGCGCCTAAAGAATTCATGAGCGCGCAAAGATTCGTAATAATGCTCCGAGGTATTAATATTGAGGGGCCGGGAAAAAATATGTGAATGTGTGAATACTTCGTCATAAAAGAACCCGATACTGCCTTACTTCCCACTTTTCGTTATTGTAGAAGAAGGAAATTTAGTAAAGGTTTCACAGTATTGGTGCTAGGCTTATCAGAGAAAAATGAATGTTTAAATAAGCTGCTATATATAAAAGGACTCAATACTGCCTTTACGTTTTGTGAGTGTTATTGGAGAAAAGGAGGATCAGTAAATTATAGAGCATCCATGTTATTAATTGATGTTATCAGAAAAAAAGTATAATACGTAGCTTTTAAATGACTCAAAGCTGCTTCAGTTATTAGAAAGGAACAGTCACATTACATCGTGTTATTATTGTTATCAGAAGGGGAAAAAAAATAAGGTGCTGGATCAACGTTGCCAGATTTTCGTACTCAGCTTCCTATGTTTGCCGATTTCCGACCCCAAAACTGCCTCCTCAACCCCAATAACTGCCTTCATATGTAGTTATCGTTAAAATGGTTCATTATTGGTGTCTTTTTGGCAATAGCAATGGCTCAGAAAGTCGGTAAATACGAGGCTCTGAGTACGATAATCTGGCAACGGTGTGCTGAATTCGTAAGCATAAAGAGATTGAATTCGGCAGTTTTCCTTCTCCGGTTATTTTTTTTCCGTAGAGGACTCAAAAAATGTAAAGGAATGAAAACAAGTGAAAATTAATTGTATCCATAATTACTAATATCAAACAGTAAAAAGTAGATTCGAAAGGCTGGTCACGGAAAAATGCTAAACACTGGCTTACCTTCAGCTCCCGATAATGTAATACGAAGACGAAAGAAAAAATGGTGCAAATTAATAATACTGAATCAGGTTATTAATTCTATCACTCGGAAAACCCCAGGAAAAAAAAATAAAACATGGTTGAATGCGTGAGTATAAAATGACTAAACTTAACTCTGCCCCTTTTTACCCAGTTTCAGTAATAATGGTAGAGATAAAATAAAAAGTTAACTCATCATATTATCAGGTAGAATTATTATCTACCTAAAAATGGAATACAGTTCAAAGATAAGCCATAAAGAACAAAACTCTACCTTAGTTCCGGTCACGTTGCTGTCAGACAAAGGCGTGTGGAAAAGGATGAGGTGAAAACTAATGGCGTGTTAATCTGACAATCCCGGAACTCCCTAAAAAACTGTTTAATGTGTGGGTATAAAAGATTCACCACTACTTAACTTAAAAATAAAAATATACGAAATTAGGGTAAAAATCAACAATACTCGACACTTTAATTAATGCCAAGTTGTGTAGTTAATATGAGAATCCCGGAACTCCCTAAAAAAAAACTGCTTTATGTGTGGGTATAAAAGATTCACCACTACTTAACTTAAAAATAAAAATATACGAAATTAGGGTGACAGTGAACAATATTTAACACTCTTTTATTAAGGTATGTCGTGTAGTTAATATGACAATCCCGGAACCCCTTAAAAAGCTCTTGAATGTGAGGGTATAAAAGATTCACCACTACTTAACTTTCCTTTCCAAAATACTGTAATAAAAAATAAAAATTAGGGTGAAAATAGACAATATTGTAACACTCTTTTATAATGGCACATGTCGTGTAGTTAATATAATGACGATCCCGGAGCCCTCAAAAAGCTCTTGAATCATGTGGGTATAAAAGATTCACCACTATTTAACTCTCCTACTTTCCAAAATGCTGTAATAAAAAAAAAAAACGAAATTAGGGTGAAAATGAACAATATTTAACACTCTTTTATAATGGCATGTCGTATTGTTAATATGACAATCCCGGAGCCTTCTAAAAACTCAGGTGCATATGTGGGTATAAAAGGTTCGCCGCTACTTCTTCCAGCTTTTCTCTCAAATTACTCTGACAAAAGATAAAAATAAAAATGGTGAAAGTCAACAATATTCAACATTATTTAGCTTTTCCCTTTCGCCAGTTACTATAATGAAGGTAAGAAGAAACTAGATGGTGAAAATCGATAACATTTCCACTTATTAATATCTTCACCTATTTGAAGAAGAAAATAGGTCGTTGCTATTGTAATGATTCAATTTTAATAACTGATTCTTATCCCGTTACACTAGAGGTACTACTGAAACGGAAAGTGGTCGAGGACGACGTGAAAACATATATTAGTCAAGTTACAACGTCACTCCCGGGGCAAAACTTTTGAATACCAACCTGAATACGCAGCAGAAGAAGGCTAAATCTATATATCTGCGTTTCTTTCCCTCTCTATCAATGGAAAACAAAGGGACAAAAATGGGTGAAAATA
>NC_066526.1:16121134-16129628 GCF_024679095.1 Eriocheir sinensis | reverse complement strand
ATCTCAATATTTAGCCAACTTTCCCACTTAAGATAGACTGCTCCCTAAACTGTGGAGAGGGCCCGGCGCGAAGAGGAGGAGGAGGAGGAGGAGGAGGAGGAGCTGGATGAGAGAGAGAGAGAGTTCGGAGAAAGAGAAAGAGAGTGCCAAAAGAGAGAAGAATAGAAGGAAAGAGAATACCAATACCGTCTGCAAGGGATGTAAGGCGGGAAGTGTTCTTAAAAGATCTCCCAATTATATGAAGTGAGAGAAGACGGATGAAAAAAAGACGCAGATGGAAAAATAAAAAGTAGAGAATAATTAAGTCGCCTTTATTTCCCTTCCTTCATTATCGCGGAGAAATTTCACTCGACAACCTTTTAAAATCTTGAGGGCGAGCGTCGTCACAAGAGTATATATAAAAAAAACACAGGGAGAAAAAAAAATCCAGGTGCCCCCAATCAAGGTGAGTCATTAATCAACACGACAGCACGACTCAGCCAGGTGTGAGGGCCACGGGGCGCCCAGGTGTGGCACAGAAAGACAGGTGAGGCAGCTGCGTCCAGGGAGGGAGACACCTGCACCTGTTTACATCTTTGTTTGCGAGGTAACATTTTTTTTCCGTTGAATCTGAAGCGTGTGATTTGGATACTTGAAATGAATGAAGACTGAAGGAAAAGGATATAAATGAAGAGGAAATAAATATAAATAGACGAAATACTTGTTAGTCTTTATTTGCGAGGTAACATTTTTTTTCCGTTGAATCTGATGTGTGTGATTTGGATACTTGAAATGGATGAAGACTGAAGGAAAAGCATATAAATGGAAAAGAAATGAATATAAATAGACGAAATACTTGTTAGTCTTCGAGGTATCCAGTAAATTATAAACGTAGAAGTATGTGTGAGAGAAAGAAAGAAATATTTAAAGGGAGAGAGTGCTAAAGAGTGAAACAAGACAGACAGACATACAGACAGACAAACATGGATATAGACAGACGGACATACCTACATACATACAAAAAATACCCTCATTGACAAGTTACCAATATTTTCTTTGTCTGATCGCGTTGTATATATTCTTTACCGCCACCAGAAAACGAGAAAAAACTAAAATAAAAACAAGTACGAGAGAAAGAAAGAGGGAGAGTGAGGGATAAATAGAGACAGAGAGGCCACAATACAGGGAGAGAGGGTGAGGGAGAGAGAGAGAGAGAGGGAGGGAGTGCGAGGGGCCGGGAGAGAGAGGGAGAGGTACATCGTTGAGAATTATTTGTGTGTGAATGTCTCCAATTTAGCGGCGCGTAAGTTAGGCGATGGGAGGCAGTTCCCGAGATGGATTATAATAAAACCTCGTGGTGGTCCTGCCTCGCTGCCCACCTGCCTCCCTCTGCTTGCCTTACAGCCTTCCCTGCCTCACTGCCTCCCTCTGCTTGCCTTAGAGTCTTCCCTGCCTCACTCGCTACCTCCCTCTGCCTGTCTCACTGCCTCCCTATGCTTGCCTTCCACCTTCCCTGCCTCATTCGCTACCTCCCTCTGCCTGTCTCACTGCCTCCCTATGCTTGCCTTCCACCTTCCCTGCCTCATTCGCTACCTCCCTCTCCCTGCTTGCCTTCCACCTTCCCTGCCTCATTCGCTACCTCCCTCTACCTGTCTCACTGCCTCCCTATGCTTGCCTTCCACCTTCCCCGCCTAACTCAATACTTCCCTCTACCTGTCTCACTTCCTCTCATTCCCTGCCTCACCACCCTTTGTCAGCCTCACCATCTCCCTTTCCCTCACTACATCTCCCTTTGCATGAACCACTACGTCTCCTGTCTGCCTTACAACCTTCCCTTCCTACCTCACTACCTCACTCTGCCTGCCTCACTGCTCTCTCCCACACTACCTCACCTGCCTTCCTTTACCTTTCTGTTGCTACTAATACTGATTCGCTTCAAGGTCACATATACACTTTCACAAACACACACACATACTCACGCAAACTCACACACACACTTGGATACGTGGGTAGAAGTATCTAATGCCCACAATATCGCATTTAATATTGATATACACAATAAAACTTGGTCAGTCATAACATCTCTTTTTACGATTAACTCAGTTTAAAGGAAAAGAGTACACAGTGACCGTTACCAAAGTTTCTCTCATAACCTTAACATCTAAACGTAAAAACACACACACACGCACTCACTCACACTCACACACACACACACACACACACACACCACCACCACCACTAACAGCTTTTTACGTGGCCCTGTCCCCAAACTTCTCATATTACGGTGATAAACTACCACCTGGGCCTTGATTACAGGTGGAGGGAAAGGTGTGCACTGGGGCGTGGGTAGGTGTGTCCGAGCTCCCAGCAAAGGCCAAAGAAACGGTTCCCATTCACGCAGGGCAATAAACAGGTAATAGGTAAAGCGGCCCGTCTCACCTGTAGGCTATCACGCGGCCACAGGTGTTTCGATTTCAATCAAGGCGAAGCGGTATAGGAAAATAATCAAAGCCCGTGTGATGGCCGCTGTCAGAGGCTACACAGGTAATCTTCAGGTAAGCAGGTGTAATCAAGGTTTGATTCTTCGCCGCGCGGCTCGGTCTGCGGATCATGAATATTTCCCGCCTGTGTGTCATCGCCGGCCGTAATCTCCCGGCATTAATCGCTCAAATGAAAGCGTCACTCCTATCCAGAAATTAAACTTCAAAAGCCCCGGCGGACGTCACATGTATAGGAAACAATCCATTGACGGTAATGCAAACTTAATAAACTGCAAATACCGAATGAAAACTGAAATATACTTCATGGAAATCAATTGTCATTCATTCCAGTAATTCCTCGATGAAGATTGGTCCTCTCCGAGCTCCGAGTGGCCAATCACCGCCAAGAAACTGCCGGTCATAGAAAAGCCGACGCCTTTTATTGGCCCGCGGCGAGGCGTGTTCGGCCACTCGCCTCCCTCATCACTTACTCCCAAAGCACTACTTACCCGACAAACATTAACAAACTTTTGTGAGGACGTCGACTCAATAACGCCAATACGCGGCAAACACTCAGGCTAATGGCTAATATATAATTGATAATCCCGCGAGGCGCCGCTCAGTGTCCGACATTTGAACAGTAAGAGCCATTTACGGCGGTCGATGCGCCCATGATACAGAGCCCAGGCGAGCCCAACTGAGCACAGGTGAGCCAAGGCGAGCTGAAGGGGAAGCCAAATTGAGCAGAGATGAGCCGATTTTAACAGTGGTGCGCCGAGTAGAGCCATGCTAAGCCGACCTGAGCCAAGACAAGACGAAACAACCCAATCAGAGCACAGGAGAGATGAGACAAGTTGAGCCGAGATGAACTGAGCCGAGATGAAATGAGCCGAGTAGGATCACCAAGCGACACCAGTAACCTCTTTCAATCACCTATGCAAAACCAACAAAGCCGAATTGAGCCAAGCCGAACCAAACCGAGCCGAGGTGAGGCAAGACGAGCTAAGACTGACCTGACCTGACCACCACCACAACCTCCACCCCAACCTCTACCATCGCCACCACCATCACCCCCACCCCCACTACCACCACCATCACCCCCACCCCCACCACCACCACCGTCACCACCCGCTCCACTACCACCACCATCACCCCCACCCCCACCCCCACCACCACCACCAGTATATTGACATCTATTCATCCACCTTTCACGGAGCTAAGAGCCGCCACGTGCTGAGTGCTGAGGCTCAACAGGCGCTGCTGGTAATTAGTGAGGCCGCACCTGGACGCGTCAGCACCTCAGCCTCTCAGGTAAGGCTCCCCCGGCACACCTGTCCTCACCAGTGCTTAGTCCCTGCCCATGTAATAAGTAATCTTACCTGTAACACCTGCTCTTCTACCTAGTGACACTGTTCAGTATTTTTTAAGAGCGTGGAACAAAATAAAAGAGAAAAGAAGGAAAAGCACAGCAATAAAAAAAATAATGGAAAACCCGAAGAGGAAAGAGTAATTTTTTAGGGAGATAGAAAAGAAAAATAAGAAAAGAAAAAGAGTAGGAAACGACACAAAGGAAAAAAAAAAGGTGTCATTAATTAGAAAAGAAGAGAGCAAAAGAGAAAGGCAATGTCATTAACAAAAATAAAATGACGCTTCGATAATTTTTGAAAGAGGAAACAAAAAAAAAATTGAAGAGATACTGAGAAAGCTCGAGGGAAAGATTGAGGAAGGTGAGGAATAGAGAGTAGAGATGGAAGAGGAGTAAGGTGAGGAGAAATAATGTCTAGGAGGAGGAGAAAAGTAAAAGAAAAGAAGACCGTAGGGAGGAAAGGACGTGGGAGGAAAGGAAAAAGTATAGCGGAAAAGTGGAAAAAAGGAGGGAGGGACAGGAGTAGGAGGGACGAGGGAGGAAGGAAGAAAGGAAGGAGGGAAAGCAGTAGGAGGGACGAGGAAGGAAAGAAGAAAGAAAGGAGGGACAGGAGTAGGAGGGACGAGGGAGGAAGGAAGAAAGGAAGGACGGAAAGCAGAAGGAGGGACGAGGAAGGAAAGAAAAAAGAAAGGAGAGACAGGAGTAGAAGGGACGAGGGAGGAAGGATACAGCAGGAAAGAATAATAAAGTAGGCGAATGAAAAGGAGAAGAAAGGACGAAGAACGGAAGATTCGAAACATGAAAACAAATAAGAAAGAAACGAAGAGAAATGAGAAACGAAGGAGAAATAGGAGCGAAATTTAGGAGGAAAGGAGTAGATAAGGATATGGGTGACCGGAAGCACAAAAGTAGAAGAAAGGAAGGCAAGATGGAAGTACAGGGGAAGGAGAAAGAAAGAAGGGGATGAGGGACAGAAAAAAACAAGAATAGGAGGAGGAAGGAAGAGGTTTAGGAAGAATAAGATGGAGAGCAAGGGAGAGAAATTAAGTAGGGAAAGGAAGCAAGGAGGGAGAATAAGGAGGAAGAAAATATATATAAGAGGAGGAAGAGGGAGAGAAACAGAAAGCACAGGAGTAGGAAGAGGAGGTACTGTAAAAAGAGGTACAAGAGGAGGAGGAGGAGGAGGAGGGAAAGGGAGGTAGGACTGCAATACTAGACCGTCTCCTTTCCTCCTCCTCCCTTCCTCCTCCCTTCCACATTACCTTCAAACATAAGATTTAATGCCACTCTTGTGTCTCCTTTTACGCCTGGTCGATCCATTAGGTAAATTACCTTCCTTTTCTACCTGGACTTGAGGCTCGGCAGTAATTTTAAGCACAGAGTCCTTTCAAGAGGAATTACGAAATGAATAGCCATATATTTGAGGACGAGAGAGAGAGAGAGAGAGAGAGAGACACACACACACACACACACCCCACACACACACACACACACACACACACACACACACACACACACACACACACACACACACATAACGACAGACAGACAGACGCAGATAAATTAACAAAACAAGGGAGAAAAGAGACAGAGACAGGGACTGAAACATAAGTAACCAGATAGACAGACAGCAGACGAATAGACATTATGAGGAAACAAGCGACAGAAAGACATACAGACAAAGGCAGCGACAAAAAGCAGCTTACTTACACGTTCATTTGTTGTTCGTTTTCCTCGTTTGATACTTCACACTAAAAGGAAATAGTTACCGACGCCAATGTAAGAGGAAAACCTTCAAGGAAAAGTATCCCAGAAGTTGAACAAAATATGAAAAACAAAATGTAAAACTAAATCCCAAGTGTGTAAAAAAAATATTCACTCTCCTTTTCATTTTGCCATTTATGAAACAGCAGCAGTAAAGGAAGTCGTGTGTGTGTGTGTGGGGGGGGGGGGGGGGGGGGCGTGTGCGCGTGTGTACATGTATAAACGCACAGGTATTTTGCAGGTGTGGTCAGAAGCGGCGGCATGTGTGTTTGTGTGTACCTGTCTCTATGTTGAGGTCTGTGTACCTGAATATGTTTGTATGTACGTGTATGACCAATGAATGTGTACCTGGTTGTATGTATAAGGTGTGTCTTTGAGTGTGTATACCTGTGTGTCTATGTTCAAGCGTGTGTAGATGTTTCTGAACGTTTCTGCGTGTATGTGTGTGTTTAGGAGTGTCTACGTGTCTGAGTGTTTACGTATAGATGCTCAGGTAATTTGCAGGTGTGATCTGGGCGGCGGCGTGTGTAAGTGAGAATGATCGCAGGTAATCAGCACAAAGCCCGCCGAGGCACGCAGGGACTCAGGTGTTCCGTCAAGGATCCACCTGTAATCACCGCGCGCCGCCCACCTGCTCTCCAGCCTCCCTCACCTGCCCGTCCTCCTGCACAATCACGTCCTCTGTCTTACCATCCTACCTGACCAATTAAGAGACATCCTACCTCTGTTTTCCTACCCTGCTTGACCGATCAACACCATCCTACCTCAATTTTGCTATCATATTTGACCAATCACGAACATCTTACCTGAATCCTCCTATCTTATCTGACCAATTACTGACATCCTACCTCAATCCTGCTATTCTCTGTAACTAATCATCACATCCTTCCACAATCCCTCTATCCAAACTAACGAATTTCTTTTCTCTTTATTTTCTTTTCCTGCTGCACTAATGAGCTACTTTTCCCTACATGTATACTATCCCTTCATTCTTAATAGTATTTTCTCTCTATTCAACTGTTTATTTTATCTCGTCAATTAGTATTATGTCATCGTTAAGGGCTGCTTCTATTTCCTGCCTCATTCATCTTCCTCCACTTCTATTAATACCCTTTATTTATCTAGTCAATCAATAGTTTCATCATTCCAAGCTGCTTCTATTTCGTCCCGTCGTTTCCCACTTTTATTTAATATGGTCTCTATGTAGTCAATCAGTAATATTTCATCGTTTCAAGTTGTGTCTATTTCGTGCCTCATCCATCGTGTTACGCCTCTGTTTAATATCCTCTCTATTTCAATGGAGTTCATTTTTGGAGTCGGCCATCCACTCTGTGTACGGAAGACTTATTCTCATATATCACAATTCAATATATTTTCTGTCATCCTGTCATCCATCATGTTGATACTCAGCGATCCTCTTTCCCTAGGCCGGCCGCTCTCTCTGCCTCTCTCGTGTCCGTTTCTCTGTGTCTGTTTCTCTGTGTCTGTCTTTCTCTGTGTCTGTCTTTCTCTGTGTCTGTCTTTCTCTGTGTGTTTCTCTGTGTCCGTTTCTCTGTGTCCGTTTCTCTGTGTCCGTTTTTCTGTGTCCGTTTTTCTGTGTCTGTCTTTCTCTGTGTCCGTTTTTCTGTGTGTTTCTCTGTGTCTGTTTCACTGTGTCTGTTTCTCTGTGTCCGTTTCTTTGTGTCCGTTTCTCTGTGTGTTTCTCTGTGTCCGTTTCTCTGCGTCTGTTTCGCTGTGTCTGTTTCTCCGTGTCTGTTTCTCCGTGTCTGTTTGTCCGTGTCCGTTTCTCAGTATTCGTTTCTCTGTGTCCGTTTCTGTGTCTGTTTTTCTGTCTGTTTTTCTGTCTGTTTTTCTGTTTCCGATTCTCTGTCTGCTGCTTTGTGTCTGTTTCAATGTCTGCTTCTGTGTCCGTTTCTCTGTTTCTATTCCTCCGTGTCTGTTTCTCTGTGTCAGTATTTGTACATGTATGTGTCTGTATGTGTATCTGTCTGTGTCGGGCTATCTCCTTGTCTGTGTCTGTATCTGTCTGTCTGCAACTGTCTGTCTGTGTCTCCGAGGTCTAGGCACTAACTCTTCATACATCAGTGAACATTATTTGATCCACAACAGAACTTCCGAGAAAGCATTGGGGTAATTCCGTTTAGAAGATTTCAATCACGCCTCGGTTCGACCCTATGCCTTTTTTTTCTTATTGCCGTCCATGCTAACATTTTTCTTTTCTTTGCACTTCTTTACTAAGCTGTTTATAATTTTTACGTATTGATAGTTGTATTTTTGTTCTTCCTTTTGCAACCTGTTTGTAGTATTTTTTATTATTTTTTGCTGAGTAGTCCTCTATTCCACCACTGTCCCTCAAATACTTTAATATATTCAATGTTTCTATTTATATTCAGCGTACCTCTCCCTCTCTTTCCTAAAATCGTTTCGTACAGTCGTTAAAACTCAATATTAAATGGTTATCGTCTCCTCTTCAGACATTTCCTTCATTATGCATCCAACAGACACGCCTTATCACCGCCACGTCACCGGTAACGGGTCTCGAGGATGGACCGAGGTTGCAGTGAACATTTATATACGGAAATACCAAATGTGTTTACGATATTTGTGTTAAGTATTGAAGTATTATCATAAACGTATACAAAGTTAGTGTCTATACCTCGGAAATAAAGACAGACAGACAAAAACAGACAGACAGACAGACAGAGACAGACAGACAGACAGACAAACAGACACAGACAGACAGACAGACAAGAGAGACAGACAGACAGACAGACAGACAGACAGACAGACAGACAGACAGAGAGACACAGACAGACAGACAGACAAGAGAGACAGGCAGACAGACAGACAGACAGACAGACAGACAGACAGACAGACAGACAGACAGACAGACAGACAGAGACAG
>NC_066526.1:16103634-16118634 GCF_024679095.1 Eriocheir sinensis | reverse complement strand
TCTCTCTCTCTCTCTCTCTCTCTCTCTCTCTCTCCCCCCCCCCATGATTTTCTTTTTCCTACTTTCTTAAATACATTACTTTCTTTACAGTCAACCTTTCCAATCAGGTTTTTAACGGAGTGTCCCTTGTCTCCATCATATTTTACTGTCACGGCATTTCCTTTTATTTTTCAACTTTTTCATTGGAACTTTTTTAAGCCCCTCAGGTACACGCCATTAGCCTGTACTTTTAACTTCATAATGATGCATTGATTATTCTCTTATGACAGGTATTTACTTTTACCTTCCCTGCTTCTCTTTTCCGACTGGTACGTTTCATTATGACATCAGTATCTCTCTTTTACATCGGCTTTTTATCTTTTTGTTCATTACAGATTTTCTTATTCCTCTACGCAGTTTTTTCTATTAATTCCCTTTTCCCTTATCGCCTTGGTATCATCCACGACCCTTCATCTTTCCATCTTTCTTATTCCCTACGCACTTCTTATCTTACTTTTCCCCTTCTTCATTCACTAAGCTTTTCCTTAGATAACTATAAGAATACTCACTCCATTTCATACACTTTGCATTTCCCATCATCACTCTTGCCTTCAACCTTTAACTCCCCTTCTTCCTCATCTATCCTCTTCACAATCAAAGACACCTTAATTCCCTTTCACTCCACCAACACACAGAACACCCCTCTTTCCCATTCCCTCATCCTTTACCTTCTTTTCTCATTCCTTCGCCGTCCATTCCCCCTTCCCTATCTTCACAACACAAGATATTCACCCTTCTACCCCATCAACATCACATTTTTCACCTTCCTCATCATGCAGACGCCTCTTCTACATTCTCCCATACCGTTTACCTTCTTTTCCAATTCCTTCGTCACGCTTTTCATCTTTCCTATCTACACAACACAAGACATCCACCCTTTTACCCCATCAACACACATTGCACTTCCCATTTTTCTCCACTCTTCCTCACCCCCTTATGCCTCTACCCTTCTTTTCTCATTCCTTCGCCCCCTATTCCACCTTCCCTATCTACACACCACATTACATCGCCATCTTTCACATCATACACCTCTCCACATTCCCTCATTCAACTTACTTTTTTCTTTTCGTTACTTCGTCGCCCATTCCATCTTCACTATCAACACAAGACATTCACCCTTATACTCCGCCAACTCACGCACCACACTTCACCCTCTCCTCAGCACTCACCATTCACGACACCCTCACCCCTGCGATTCTTCATCAAGTGTTACACCTCACCTATCTCATCACACCTCACCCTTGCTCCTTCCTTGCCTCCCTTACCCCTGCACATCACCCCCTTACTTTCTAATGGTATGGAGGAGGAGGAGAGGAGGAGGAGATGGTGGTGGTGTGGAGAGAGAGAGAGAGAGAGAGTCTTTGTTGACGTGTTTGCATCTCGTTAATAGCCCGCACAATCATTACCTGGCTCCCCCGACACGGCCGCTCTCTCCCTCCTTTCTGCGCATAATGAGGGATTGCCCATTAATTGTGAGACCTTTAGAAAGAGTTGGTTTTTCATCTCGCGTCCGTGTTGTGTGTTGCTGTCCCTGTCTGGGAGGGGGGGGGGGGACGCTGCCTTGCCCTCCCTGCCTCCTTGTTAAACCTTGAGGTGTGGCGAAGGGTGTGGCTGGTAGTGTGGCCTCTCTTATTTTTTTTTTTATTCTAAGTTCGTTACCCTTGCCTCTCACTCTTGTTAAACCTTGCGTGGCTATGAGGTGTGGCTAAGGGGTGTGACTAAGAGGGGATGAGATAGTGTGGCTAGAGATGCGGCCTCTCTCAGTTATTTTTATTCTAAGACCGCTACATCTATCACTACTGTTGGACCTTGTGTGGCTAAAGGAAGTGGCTAAGTAGTATGGCGGTGGGATGTGGCTAAGTGGTGTGTCTAAGGAGTGTGGTTAAGGGGTGTGGCTTAGAAGTTTGGATGTTCTTTGTGTATTTTTTTTTATTTCGAGTCCTCTAACCTTGTTTGTCTCTATTGTTGAACTTTATGTGGCTAAGAGATGTGGCGAGGTGTGTGGCCGCCGGCTGGCTTTCAAAGAGTCCCCATCGTAGTGTCATATCTCTAACACTAGATATCACGCGTCACTAAGGCAACGTCACGCACTCTTTTAGCGAGAACGTCGGTTGTAAGGCGTGACGGGAACGTGTGTGTGCGTCTGCGTGTGCGTGCGTGTGCGTGTGCGTGTGTGTGTGTGTGTGTGTGTGTGTGTGTGTGTGTGTGTATCATGTGGTTATTTATGGTTTATTCATTTATCTACTTGTTATTTCAATGTATTTCTTGGTGCCTCTTCCGCCTGACCTAATCTTGCGTGGGGTAACTTTTTATATTTATTTGGGTATATTTACGTCATTCCCCTTTCATCGAGTGGTCATTTTTCATTAGTCACTCGCTGTTTACTTGTTATTCCGAAGAGTTTACTTATTTCAATACATTTCTTGATGCATGTTTTACCTGACCTTATCTTTATCTGTTTCATATTTTGGGGTACATTTCCGTCACCCTGTTTTCATCGAGTGGTCATTTTTCGTCACTCACTCGCTGTTTACTTGATATTTCGACGAGTTTACTTATTTCTTGATGCATCCACCGCCTAACTAAATCCTTATCTATCTCATATTTTGGGGTACATTTCCGTCATCCCGCTTTCATCGAGTGGTCACTTTTCATCATTCACTCGCTGTTTACTTGTTATTTCGACGAGTTTACTTATTTCTTGATGCATCCACCGCCTAACTAAATCTTTATCTATCTCATATTTTGGGGTGCATTTCCGTCACCCCATTTTCATCGAGTGGTCACTTTTCATCATTCACTCGCTGTTTACTTGTTATTCCGCCGAGTTCGCCGCCGCGTCCTTCGCCAGACCTAATCCTCACGTATCTTTTAATTAGTCGGTAAAGCAACACGCCCAGAGAACTTCATCAGCTCTCGTCGGGGCCCTAATGAAAAACTTCTTTTGATATGAATTTTTACGTTCGTTCTGGCAAATTGTAGCCCAAGCCTGTAATTACTTTAAGTCCCATTATCCCGGCTGAAACAAAACACCTTACTTGAGTTCACTTTTTGGCCTCCATAATTATGAAACACGTTAGTTAATTGCTTTCACTTCGTTATGTATCTCTGGAGCACAACTCCGGCTTAAGAACTTAAAGCGGAAAGTGTGTGCGGGAGAAAATAGAAGAGTCAGAGAAGCCGTGGAGGGGGGAAGGAGGGGAAGGAGGGGGAGGAAAATGAGGAAAGGAATATGAAAAGTAAGTGAAGCAGGGAAGGAAAAGAGAGCAGACAAAGGAGGAAAGGAATTTATGAAGGACAAGAAAGTCTAGGAATCAGTGAAGCCAGAACGGAAAAGAGGCGCAGAGAAAGGAGGAAAGGAGTATGTAAAGGGGGCAAGAAAATATGAGAAAATAAAGTCGGAAAGAAACGGAGTGAAAAAAAAGGAGAAAAGTCAGAGATTTAAGAAAAAAAAGAAAAGAAAACGTACGAGGAAAAGAGCCGATCAAAAAGAAAAAGAACGTGAAAAGAAAAAAAGAAAATATAAAAGGATAATCCGACAGCGACATGATGAGACGCAAATGCCACGGAAAATGCTAAATAAATGCACACTGATGAAGATGACTCTTGAATGAACAAAGGAATAACAACAGAGTAAAATTTCTTGTATGAATCACAACTTAAGACTGAAACACCAACACAACTTACAACGCTTGACTGACGCACCGCTGAAGAAGTATGTAAGAAGCTGGGAGGAAATGTTCTTTAAGTGAAGCTTGGGAAAAAAAAAAAAAAAAAAAAAAAAAAGAGTCGAATCGTTAGTAACAACAGATCCAAATACCTCTTGTAAAATTACCAACACAGATATGTAGATAGACATATAGACAGACAGAGATACATTGATAAACAAATAGATTGGCTTACTGAAATCATATCACAATTCAACTATAAATACACACACACACACACACACACACACACACACACACACACACACATGACGTCCGTGCCTCGTGCGTGGCTCCTCAAGGTCGCCGGGGCAGCCTGACCATAACATGACACTGGCAGCCTGCAGCCTCGCCCCCCGCCAGCCGCCGCCTAACAAGACTCCCTCCACGCCCGGCACAGCGACCCGCGCGCCCTAACGAGGGAGCTCAGCCGCGCGCCCTGAACTGGTCGTTAGCTGTAACGATGCACCTGACATGAAATAAATTTCCCTAAAGGTCTCCAATAGAATTAAACCCGCTAATGGCTGCCTCCCGTTGGGCTGGGACGCTGTGCAAACCCCGCACTGGAGGACACCGTCTCCACGCCGCCTCTACGCCGCCTCCGCGCCTCCTCCACACGCCCGCACGCCCGCACGCCCGATGATTCGACACTGGACACCATCTCATCGCCCCCTCCACTTGTTTCCATGCCATCTCCACACCACCTCCACACCATACCTATATCACCTCTCTGCCTCCACCTAACCACCTCTACATCTCCACACCACCTCCAAGCCACGCCCACACGCCCAACACTAAAGGACACCATCTCAACGCCCCATCCACGCCATATCCACCACGCCATCTCCACTCCGTATCTGCATCACCTCTCTGCCTCCTCAAAACCTTGCTCCATACTACCTCCGCGTCTTCTCCACGCCTCCCACGCCCCGCCCGCGCCCACGCCAGGCTCAGGTGACTCCCACTCCCGCCGCGTGCCTCGTGGCGGTCCAGCTCCCCAGCAAGGCAATGTTGTGTTCCAGGATGCTCCGTGTGCGATTTTCTCCTTCCCCTCCTACGCGTCTCTCTCTCTCTCTCTCTCTCTCTCTCTCTCTCTCTCTCTCTCTCTCTCTCTCTCTCTCTCTCTCTCTCTCTCTCTCTCTCTCTCTCTCTCTCTCTCTCTCTCTCTCTCTCTCTCTCTCTCTCTCTCTCTCTCTCTCTCTCTCTCTCTCTCTCTCTCTCTCATTATTTTATTCCATTACTTTCTCTTTCCCTTCTGGCGGCTCAAAAGTCTCCTGTTTAAAGAGGAACGTATTATATAATTATCATCTCTTCCTTCTCCTCTACAGTTCAGTAATAGGAGCCACCGCAGTATATCGCCGTACAAATATTCCTTCTTTACTATCTGGTTTCCTTTCTGATTTTCTGGGGGCCTGCTGTGTCTCGTCTAGCATTCTTTCTATAATTATTAACTCATCTTCCTGTCTTCTTCTTAATACACCCACAGCTCACTCTATATTTCTAACACTTACATCCTAAATCATCATATCCTAACACTACTCAAAGTCATGTTCTTATAATATCAAATCTCTCTAGTTGATTTCTTTTATCTGTGCATCCCGTCTAGCCATAAGCAAGCTCACAGTTCTAATATGATCGTCTGTATTGATCTTCTCTCGAGTCATCCTTTCCATTAGTCCTAATCTATAAAAAAAAAGTCAATGTATAGCTCACCAAAATCGCGACTTTCTCTTTCCAAAATCCGTCTGAAGACATGAGACAAAGGAACAAGAGATAAAAAAAAATAGAATGAAATGCGATGAAAGGAAAAGATTATAAAGAAAAGGAAGGGAGAGGAATGGAAGAGAAAGGAAAGGAGTAGAAAAATCACCTCGTCACCGTCAAAAGAACGGATTATTAACATTGCCGATATCACCTGGAAAAAAAGGAGGGAACGAGAGAGACGAAAGACTGATTAGGAGGAGGAGGAGGAGGAGGAGGAGGAGGAGAAGAGAGACTATGCATGAGATCAGCGCCAACACCCACCTCGTATTAGCAACGCCTACCACCACCACCACCACCACCACCACCACCACCACCTCCACCACCACGCCCGCCGCAAAAGCATTCTGATGTTTCTCCCCAAGTTTGATGGTCTCATCGTCACCCCAAGAGACCCGCGTCCAGGGAGGGAGAGGAGGCTGGGAGGGGAGGGGAGAAGGGAGAGGAGAGGGCAGAGGGGGATAGGAGGTGGGAGAGACGAGAGGAGACGAAGGGAGGAAGGGGTAAGGAAAATGAAGAGAAGCAAGGTGGGGCTGAGAGGAGAGAGATGAAGGTGAAGAGAGAAGGAAAATGGAGAGAAGAGAGAAGAGAGGGGATTGGGAGAGAAGAAAATGAGGAGGAGATAAAAGAAAAAGGCAGACGAAAGAGAAAGAGATAAACAGATATACAGTGTCTTTTCCAACCAGTATTTAGGACTCTCTCTCTCTCTCTCTCTCTCTCTCTCTCTCTCTCTCTCTCTCTCTCTCTCTCTCTCTCTCTCTCTCTCTCTCTCTCTCTCTCTCTCTCTCTCTCTCTCTCTCTCTCTCTCTCTCTCTCTCTCTCTCTCTCTCTCTCTCTCAGTACATCTCTTTACTCGGCACACAACCCCCTCCAGCTCCCTCCCTGCAAAAAAAGAAAAAGAGCGACAGAAAAAAAACATCATCATCATCATCATCATCAGCGGCAGTAGTTTACATCCGAGCCGCGGAGAGAACTTTGTGGTCAGTCGAATCAGACAATGGAAAATACGCAACTCTCCGCTACTAATTAAAACTGCGGCCAATACCATAATCATTAGCAATATCAAGTTGAGGTCTATGGTATGGAATGCACCACCCACCGCCACCACCACCACCGCCACCACCACCACCGCCACCACCACCACCGCCACCACCGTTACCGCCGCCGCCACCGCCACCACCGCCGCCGCAACGTTGTATTTCATTAGTAATTAAAAAAACGCACAATCAACTTTTGATGTCGGCCATCACTCCAAATGATTTACTTTAATTTGATGGGGATGGGTTGGGATGTGATTGGTGGAAGGTCTGAGGGATGAGGGGGTGGGGAGGTGAGGATGCTGGTGGTGGTGGTGGCGCTGGTGTTGTGGTGGAGTAATGAGGGAGAGGAGGGAGAGAGAGGGAGAGTTAGGAATGGAGGGACAGGGAGACAGGGAGGAATGGATGGAGAGGGAGGGAGGGAGGGAGAGGGAGGGAGAGGGTTAGGAATGGAAGAAGAGCGGGGAGAGGGTTAGGAATGGAGGGAGAGGGAGGGAGAGGGAGGGAGGGAGAGGAATGGAGGGAGAGGGAGGGGCGCAACACATCACAGAGATTCAACTCCCACAGACATACATTTTGAACCTGGTTTAAGCACGTGGGTGGTGCGATTTGTGCTGCATTGTCAGAGAGAGAGAGAGCGAGAGAGAAAGCCCACACATACACGCATGACTACCTACATTTAACCCTTTTGGTGCTTATTCTGTGCTTATGGAGACGTATAAATGTGTGTGTGTGTGTGTGTGTGTGTGTGTGTGTGTGTGTGTGTGTGTGTGTGTGTGTGTGTGTGTGTGTGTGTGTGTGTGTGTGTGTGTGTGTGTGTGTGTGTGTGTGTGTGTGTGTGTGTGTGTGTGTGTGTGTGTGTGTGTGTGTGTGTGTGTGTGTGTAGGCGTGTGTGTGTAGGTGTGTTTTTAGCGCATAAATTTCATTATTATGTATACTTGTCACGAGCCTGTATGTGCGTGTGTGTGTGTGTGTGTGTGTGTGTGTGTGTGTGTGAATGCAATACATCCATGTGCACAAAAAAAATACTTTAATGATATCGACGTGTTATGAATGTGTGACAGAGCAGGTGAACACACGGCGAGGTAACGAGGAAAACATGAGGAAGGTGTTAATGAGACGCGGCCCGAGAGAGAGAGAGAGAGAGAGAGAGAGAGAGAGAGAGAGAGAGAGAGAGAGAGAGAGAGAGAGAGAAAAAAATAGATAGAGAGAGAGAGTGTGAGATAAACCACCACAGGCATACATATTTCAATCATCAGAAGCAGCAATAGTAGTAGTAGTAGTAGTAGTAGCAGTAGTAGTAGATGAAGTAGTGTAGCAGTAGTAGCAGTAGTAGTAGAGTGCAGTAGTAGTAGTAGTAGTAGTTGTAGTAGTTGTGTTCAGTCAATGTTCAGCGAAGACTTGTCACTTTTCATCCGATATTCACTTAAGGACCTTATATAAGTTCAGTCAAGAGGCAGGGGAGTCATCCATGGTCTAGTCAGGGTTCAGTCAAGAGTTAAAGAGCTTATTCATGCGGTGAGTCAGGGTTCATTAGTGAGAGTAGTAGTAGTAGTAGCAGTAGCAGTAGTAGTAGTAGTAGTAGTAGTAGTAGTAGTAGTAGTAGTAGTAGGAGTAGTAGTAGTAGCAGTAGTAGTAGTAGCGGAAGGAGAAGTAGCAGGAGCCTGAGAATGAACAACAATCACACACACATAGCATCAATAACACCAGAAGTAGCAGCAGCAATAAGCAGAGTGGCAGCAGTAGTGGCGATGGTCGTAGTGGTGGTGGTTGTGGTGGTGGTGGCAGTGGAGGGGAAGGCAAGGCAGATGCGAGTACGAGTAAGCGAGGCTGGAACGCATATAAACGGGACTGCCGAGTAACGAGGGTTGTTGTAGGTAACGAGGTGGGACAGTACAAGCTTGTTAGTATTGACGAAGGGAAACTCTTGGAGCCGCAGGCCTATGTGGGGGGGAGGGGCGGCCGGGGAAGGGGCGGGGCTCGAGCGGGGAGAACAGGGAGGTGGGGGAGAGTCCGGGGCGAGGAGGGCAAAGGGGCCGAAAAAACTAAACATTGGGGAGGAAATATAAAAAGATTACGAGGAACAAAAATGACTGAAGAAACAAGAGAGACGAAAATAGAGGAGAGTTTGTGTTTGTTGTTCAAGGAGAGATAGAGAGGCGGAAAAATACTTCGGCCAGGGAGCAAAGGGTAAGGTTAAAGGGAGAGGGGTGTACTTACAGGCGATATACAGTCTCTCTCTCTCTCTCTCTCTCTCTCTCTCTCTCTCTCTCTCTCTCTCTCTCTCTCTCTCTCTCTCTCTCTCTCTCTCTAAAGCACATTCATACCTATAAACCCTAATTCCAGGTTCAATTTGGGGGTTCAATTAGAGAATGAAAGGTCGTGTTCTCTGAAAGGTGGGGTTCAGGTGAGGCTCAGAAAAGTTTTAAGTGATATCTTTAGATGATCTGCAGGTTATGGATACGTTTTATTATTTGTAAGGGTTTAATGACTCAGTTGGGAGAGTTCAAGTTCAGGGTTCAGCTTGGGTTAAGTTTTGAGGGTTCAATCAATATTCAATAATGAGGATTCAGTCAGTAGAACCTGTCAGCGATTAGTCAGGTGTTAGTCACCGTTCAATTAGAGATATACCATTCAGTCTGCGCTCAGTAACAGTGCTCGTTCAGCCACCGTTCTAATAGAGATACAAGGACAAAGATCAGTCAGCGTTCAGTCAAGTGAGTTCAGTCAGACATCAATCAGCGTTCATTCAGATGGGTTTATTCAGGGTTAGAGTCACGCAAACTATATAAATTCAGCCAGTTCAGTTCAGTTAGTCATGTATTTCAGTCAGGGAGCCACCAATCAGACAGGTAGCACTCATTTTTCGTTTAATAAGAAATCAGTTATTGTTCAGTCAACGGTCAGACCCAAAACAGATCATTCAAGATTCAGTGAAATCGTCAGTCACTGCTTAGCTCAGTTAGGGAGATCATTCAGCGTTTAGTTAAGCGGGTTCAGTAGCGGTAAGGGTTCAGTGAAGGGGTTCAGTGGCGGGGTTCAGTGAGGGGCTGGGCCAGGGTTCGGGGAGGCCGCCTGGAGTCACGCTAACCATATACATTCGCGTCACCAGAACAAGGCGGCGTCCCCCTGAATATCCATATTTTAGACTTTCGCTGATCTTATATGCATTGGCGTCCACCTCCCCCTCCCCTCCCTCTCTCCTTTTCCCTCCACCTCTCCATCACTTTCCCTCCTCCCCTTTTTCCCTCCATCCCTCCTTCAGTTCCCCCCTTCTCCCCCTACACCTTTCCTTTTTCCCTCTTTCCCCTTCCCTTACTACTACTACACAACTACTACCACTACAAATGCTACTACTACTGGTCATAATAAATAAAAAATAATAGTAATGAAAATAATAATCATAAATGCAAACAAAAAACTAACAAAGCCAATTCTTCTCAACTTAACTTCTATTCGTAACCCCCCAAAATTGAGAGCCCCTTCACCACCACCACCACCACCAAGAAAGACAGTAAGCACATAAAAAATTGAGATCCCCCTCACCACCACCACCACCACCACCACAGCCACCTCCAAACCACCACCACCACCACCACCACCACATCTAAGCCACCACCACCACCCTCACCACCACCAACAAAGACAGTAAGCACATAAAAAATTCGTGAGGACGCCAAACATCTCCTTGGTGAACCTTGCTGATTTATGCTGGGTACGAAAAATGACTACATAATTAGTAAACTTTCTAAATCTTTTAAATAGTGGGGCGGATGCGTTAATTCGCAGGGATCAGTGGAGCAAGTGTTTACAGAAGCGAGGCAGCAGGCACCCCACACCCCCGGCTTAATGCAAGTGCCTGAACGCCCTCGGTAAACACGCCTAGGAGGGACAACTTTGCAGGTTATTTATTATCATTTTTCCCTTCTTTGCCTCCCTGTCCCTCCCCCCCTGCCAAGACTCTTTTTTCTTCTTTAATTCCGCCTTGAAATCCTTGGCCAAACAACCATTTTTCCAGCTTCCCCTGATTACCAGCTCGTAATTAAAGTGGGAAAGATCGAGGCCAACAGATAACCGCCATCAAGCCACGTCAGATCACCCGCGGCCAAGATCCCCCCCCGTGATAAAGCCTTAAGTCTGTGTGTGTGTGTGTGTGGGAGTGGGGGGTGGGGGAGGAGGGAGGGGTCTGTCTTACCACGCCCTGCCTTTCCTTAGCCTCGTCGACTTTTGTTTCTGTACACTCACCAAGACAGCCAGTTGATTAACCCCATCCCGGGCCCCTCTTGATTATGTAGTGTTTTTTTTGTGTGTGTGTGCGTGTGTGTGTGCGTGTCTGTGTGTACGTATATCCGGGTGTGCGTCTTTATCTCGCCCCGCCTTTTCTTCGTCTCGTTACCTTCCTGCACATGAAACCGAGTCACCAAGACGCGCAGTGATAACGATAATCCTCCCTTTATTGTGCCTCATGGGTGTTTGTCTGAGTGTTTGTTTTTTTTACAGTAAAGGAAACAGGTCGAGCAAAAAAAAAGGAACAATAATGAAAAAAAGCCCGCTACTCACTGCTCCCACAAAAGAGTCAAGAGGAGTGGCCGAAAGATAGGTCAATTTCGGGAGGAGAGGTGTCCTGATACCAAACGTGTATGTCCTCCGATCACCCTGCCCCGCCTTTCCTCGCCCTTGTCTTCCTTCCAACACGAGGAGTAGAATTTGAGTGTGTTAATAAGTGTACGCATGTCTGTCTGTCCTAGCACCACCATTTCCAACCAGTTCTCCGTCTCGTTAAGTCTGTAAATGTCTGTGTATGTCAACATTGCCAGATTATCGTACTCAGAGCCTCGTATTTACCGGTTTCTGAGCCATAGCTATTGCCAAAAAACACCAATAATTAACCATTTTAACGATAACTATATACGAAGGCAGTTATTGGGGTCGAGGAGGCAGTTTTGGGGTCGGATATCGGGAAACACAGAAGGCTGAGTACGACAATCTGGCAACGCTGGTGTGTGTACATGTCCCTAACTCTAAACTCGCCCGGCAACATCTCCTTTCTTCGTCATTGCCCAGCCCAGGACCGACCAGCATCACCCCGCCACGCCTCATCTTTATCTCCCAGACAGGACGCCCCAAGGATAGCATGATACGAGGGACCCTCCACCCTTGTTTAGGCAGGAGTCAGGATTTTGGGCTCCGTCAGGTTTGTTTAATTAGACCGAAATGAAAATTGTTCCAAGTGCTTTTTCTTCCTTCCTTTGATTTTTTTGTTTTATTTTTCCCTTCCAGTGTGTCTAATTAAGGTAATGAATGTAATGTTTGAAGTTTTGTGCGTGTTCCTCAGGGATTTTGTTTGTTTGGTCTTACTAATAAAAGATTTTGTCCTTCTTCGCCGTTCAATTTATTATATTATTTACGCCCATTGTCTTTTCATATACCATTACAATAAACAATGTGAACTCTTTAGATATTGATCCGTCCACCTATTCTTTTCATTATCCCTTTATTTTACCATATTTTATCACCTTAATGCAGGTCTGACCCCTTCCCTTTTTCTATATATGTATATTTTAAGTTTTTCCTTTCAATCAAGAAATAAAATCAATTTCCTGAACCATTTACACACCAATCTATTCGCCAATCACAATTCCACACCACAATTCCACCACGATTCCACCACGATTCCACCACATTTCCACACCACAATTCCACACCACAATTCCACACCACAATTCCACCACATTTCCACACCACAATTCCACACCACAATTCCACCACATTTCCACACCACAATTCCACCACATTTCCACACCACAATTCCACCACAATTCCACATCGCATTTCCACACCACAATCCCACACCACATTTACACACCAATCCATTCGACTATCACAATTCCACTTCAGTCCTCCCTTCTTGCCCTTCTAACCCCTCTTTTTTTTTTCTTTCTGTATATTTTTCAACCAATTCCTTTTACTTTACCAAAACAACAACCTCCTCAAGTTTCTATCTAACAATCCATCTGTATGAAACTCCATTTTATCACAATCCTCAACCCTCCTTATGTCCCCCTCCAATCACCTTTTCTTCAATGCATGTATAGTTATTTTTATATCATTTTCTCAAGATCCGCCAATACAATAACCTGAGGATGCATTTATATAACAATCCATCCATTTGAAACTCTCTATCACAATATCTCAACCTCTCTCGTACACTCCCTTCTTCTTGCCTCTGCGATCCACCAGCTCCCCTTCCTCCTCCTCCTCCTCCTCCTCCCCTCCTCTCCTCGCCCTTCTCTTCTTTCCCCTCCCACACACCACCCTTCTCGTCCTACCTCCTCCCGCCGACTCCTCCTCTCCCTCCTCCCGCCCTCACCTCTCCCTGTCTACTCTCCCCCTCAGCAATGGCCATGCATGTACGCTCGTTAGTGGGCCGCAGCGGAGAGCTAGTTACGTCATGTCAAAAGAGGGGGGCGGTGCAGGCTGGAGGGTATAGTTAGTGACTTGCAGACCCCGGCTTTGTGCGGCTCCGGCTTGTGGGGTGTTGGTTTACACTAGGCTGAATACTGTGTGCGCGGGGTGGGGCCATTGGGGGAGGTTGTGTGTGTGTGGGGGGGGGGGGGGGGTTTTTGCGTGTGTATGGGATTATGGGGGAGAGGGGGTTTATGTGTGTGGGGAGGGGTGTGTGTGTGTGTGTGTGTGCGCGTGTGTGTGTGTGTTATAGTTTTATGGAATAGTACAGTTTGTCTTCTCTAAGATTATCATTGTCTTTCCCCCGATCTGTCTTCTTTTGATAGTGTTATGCTTTTCGTTTATTGACTTTGCTTCGTTCTTTCTTATCATGTACTCTTACTCCCAATGCCGAATTTAAAAATGACACGGGAAACAAGGCAAAAAATCCACCACACACAGACTCCTCACATTGTTGACTTCCGCCTTTTTCTCCTCTGTATCTTAAACCTGAACGTAAGAACAGAACAAGCCAGAAGCGAAAAAAATCACTTAGATGAGATTTAGTCGCATTTGATATTAGATTTAGTGAAACCCAAGGGAAAAGAAAATATATAATCCACAACAGAATCTCTGCATATCGTTCATAGTCCTCTCCTTTTTTCTCCTCCGCGACTTCAAACCTGAATGTACGGGGAATAAAACAAGCCAGACGGAAAAAATATCCTTCTATATGTTATCACAGTCTTTGGTGCTAAATATAAAGCAAGCGAGGGGAAGAAGAGCAAAAAACAAACACCATAAAGTCCCTCCGTAGATCACAATGCTGTTTTTTTTAATTTTATTTTATTCCGCTCTACGTCTTAAATTGAAAGTAACATGAACAAACTAAACGGGCCGGACATTTTTGCACCTCTAAATTTACAGAAACTCGAGAGAAGGTAAGAAAGAGGTTAAGCGTTATTCGCATCATATTGTTCATAGCTTTCATTTTTCCTTCGATTTTCAAGTGAATCTGACTCGATCAAAATAAACTAGACAGGAAAACATATTGATTGGGCGTTTTCAATATATACTAAAGTTCAAATATCTAAGAATACATAAAAAAACAGAAAGCATCCCATTTTTATCTCTGTTTTAAACTCCGCGTGATTCGGATTAATAAAGGCGGGGCAAATACGTTTTTTTCGTACCAAATTCAGTCACATATTCAAAAGGAAAACTAACCAAACAACATTCTAGTATAGTTTAAAGTGGCCTATTTTGTTTGTTTGTTTGTATATTTACGTTTCAAACTGTGACTAGACAAAGAAACACACCCTTCATGAGGTATTATTATTATTATTATTATTATTATTATTACAGCAAAGGAGTCAGTTCAAAGGCATAAAAAAAGGAAACAAATATGAAAAAAAAGCCCGCTAGTCACTGCTCCTAATAAGAGTTAGAGGAGTGGCCGAAAGAGGGGTCAATTTCGGGAGGTTACAATTTATACCGCTCTTGTGTCCTCTTTCTGGGAGCACTGATTTGTTGATTTTTTCTCACTGTAATTAGCCCTTCAACTGTCTTCTTTGCTCTAAAAAACATGTTATAAATAGTCTTCCTTTTTGTTCCTATATATCAAGACGCTTACTGAAATGAAAAGTCCACCATGTAATCCCTGCATATCGTTTTCAGCTTCCCATTTTCCGTTCACGTCCTCCACTTCAGGATCAACACAACAGGCAACACTCACAACCAGGCATCGCTTTGACGCTCCCGGTTTCTTTCTTTGCTCTTAACGATGATCACCTGGTGCTCTCTCTCCCTCCTCCTCTCTCTCCCTCCCTTCCCTCGCATCACCATCATTCACGGCGCAAAAAGTCATTGTTTGGCGCTAAAGAGTGTACGGCCAATATGCGGGTGCGGCCAGCGAGCGAGGGAACTTTTCAACAGGCACGAGACTTTTGTGTGCGGGTATGCAGAAGAAAGAAAAGAAAAATAGGAGTGCAGTAGTTAAGGGATCGACTGCA